>NC_090728.1:4714079-4719079 GCF_036898095.1 Palaemon carinicauda
AATCCACCAAAACATTGCCTATAAATTCTAAACATAGAATAACATCCTCAAGTAGTAATAAATATATATATATATATATATATATATATATATATATATATATATATATATATATATATATATATATATATATATATATATATATATATATATATATATATATATATATATATATATATATATATATATATATATATATATATATATATATATATATGTATATATATATAGATATATATATATATATATATATATATATATATATATATATATATATATATATATATATATATATATATATATATTAGTGATGGGACGAGTACTCGGAACCCAGAATCGAAAATATCGGAACTGTTACTAGTATCAGAAACGGAGAATTTACATTGAATTTCCTATTCTGAAAACGATTTTTTGGAATTCGTATGTTTGCAACTTAACGAGGTGAACAATGCATTGCTATATTATTATCATTACAGTATCATGACAATGAGGTGAAGATATAAATTACTATTATTGTTATTATTTCAACCTGATAATATGGTGAAAAAAATAATGCTCTGCCCTAGACCAGGTCAATACTTAATGAATTTATGAAGTAACATAAATGGATAAAAATCAGAAATAACTATTTCAATAGGTTTGTAACAATATTCATTTTATTTAGAAAAGCCCGATAGGTGATATTAGAAAAACGTAGGTAGTCGATACTGTTAAAAGAACAGGAAAAAATAAAAAATAAATGAGGGTATGTTAGCAATGAGAACTCGGTAAAGACACAGGCCGTGACGTCATAATTCTGAGACCCAGGCCTTCTATATTAAGAGAGCAGTGGAAAAATCCTCACCAAAAATTTTCAATCACCAAGGCCTTTTACTCAGTTAAGCCAAACTGCGACGATACTAATGGCAACCCAAAATTTGTCATCTACTGCGCAGACCACTCACGTGGAGATTAAAGACGTCACACCGTACCATGCTCTGATTTACCAGCCTTTGTTTTCCAGTATCTACAGTTAGTTTACAAGGAATCTGGTGTTATTATTCAGTGTGAAGCTCTTCCGCTTCCCAATTATTTATTTGTTGAGTCCCAATTGCAGAGTGCTTGAATTAATTACTATTGGTTAAAATGCCTCGTTACTGTGCTGTGTATGGGTGTTTTTCTAATAAGATAACAGAAATGAAGGAGTAACTCTTCACAGCTTTCCCAAGCACGTGGAAACTAGAAAGCTGTGGATAAATTCATGTAAAAGGAAGGACCCTTTCAACCCCGATAATGCAATCATGTGTAGTTTACATATTGAACCTGATGCATTTGAAAGAAACCTGAAATATAAATTGCTTGGAGAGTCAATGCCAAAAAACCAACGACGATTAAAGGAAGGATCAATTCCAACATTATCATTACCTCTATCACAAGGTAAGGTTCAAAACTGAAATATATTTTTGGTAAACGATATGAAAACTAACAATATATCGGTATTTTTTTAATAAACACATAAACACTCGATCCAATTTTTAATTTTGAGAAATATATGGCAATGCATTCCTATATCTTTTGTTTTGAAGTGGGTTAGATATTGTAAATGATAAAAGTGAATGCTACTTTTGTTATGTCTATCAGTATCAAAGAAGCAAGTTCCGTATGACTCAAAGATGTCCAGTAATGCCTATGGGTTGGACTTAGAAAATCAGAATAAAATTATCAAATGCATGACACAGACAGTAAAATCAAAGAAGGTAATTGGAAGTAAAAGTCTTTACCCATTCCAAAAAGGAGTGACAATTCCATGCGAATCTTTGCCCAAATTGTTAGAGATGGTAAAAAATAAATTCCATATATCATATATACTGACATACAGACTGAATCAAGATGGACTGGAACATTTCTTTGGTTGCTTACGACAAATGGGAGCCTGTTATCAGCCCCCAACTTCAGTTGCCGTTAAATATCGCATTAGATTTCATCTTTTAGCGAAGGATGATTATCTCCTGGGGTCAAAATGTAATACAGAAACCAAAAGAAAAGTAGATAACTTTACAGCTGGAACCTTTTCTTTTCTTAGTAATGAAACTTCCTCTCAAGATAAAGACGAGGAATCGCTACAACGTCTTTCCGCGATGATATTTTGTTTGCCGGATGAATGTGACGGTGAAGAAAAAGATAATGATATTACAGAAAGTATAGGGGAAGTTATTAACGGACAGCTGGAGGATGCAATAGCGAAAGGGGGTCTAGAGTATTTAGCTAGTTTCATTGCCCATAAGTTTCCTAAATACCCAGATCTTGGGTCATATGTATCAATGGGAGACAATTCATGGACGAGTATAATTAGCAGAGCAGATAATAAACTAGTAAAGCCATCAAAAGAATTTTGTGATCAAATCAAGACTATAGAAAAAATGTTCAAATGTTATCATGGGGGAAAAGGTTTAAAACTTGGTAAAGGAACAGTAAAAAATTTAGCAGCAGAAATTACAAATGTAATGGGATTGCCACTAGATTTAGTTACTTATTTTGTTCGTTGTCGAACATTCTTTAGAATAAGAATATCAAATAGGGAAACAATTTCCACAAGGAAAATTATGAATAAAGTTAAAAGGTTGTAAAGTGTAATAATCAGAATTTTTCCAGTTTAAGTTTATTTGTGCGACCATATTTATAGATTTTTCTAAATGTAGTTTTTTAGTAAATAATTAGTTTAAAATATTTTTTTCATGTATGCATGCACGTTACTTATTTGTATATTTACTGACTGATATAAAGAATTTTAATATTTTATTCTTTCCTGATGTGGGTCTTTATATACCATTTTTTTTTTTTTCAAAACCTTCTCATAAGAGTTATTTTATCATGAAATCCAGTCATCAAAATATCTTGAAATATTATATTTTCTGAAATAGTAATGTTATTCTTAACTGGATAAGAAAGAATTATGAACTTTTGCAAAATAAGTTCTGACTGAAAGGTGTTCTTTCGCCGGCCAGGGGTGCTTACTGACGTCACAAAACTTAACCCCCTTTAACGTTTACCCCTCTAATCCCTACTCACCCCCAATTTACCTGCGCGTGGGTTGACCTGGTACGCTTTAGACCTTGACTAATAGGACCTAGTAACCTTCACCGTACAACATACAGCTGAATAAAGACGATGTTGTCATGCCAACCCAATTTGATCCTGGACAAATCACATCAACAGCTCTAGACATTAGGGATCGTGAAGGTGTTAATGTATCTGAACATGATGCAGTCTTTTTTCTATACCTGGATAAACCCCTTTCACAGAGTTCTAAACCAAGACGATCTGATACATTGTCAAACATGGCCCGCATGCCTTCAAGGATATACTCCTCTGCCAAGTTCTGAAAGACTTCCAAGCACCAGACATAGAAACGCTTGAACTTACCAATGATTATGAGGGTCATGTCCAGCTTAATACATCAGACAAAAGACTCACTACTAAACTTGCCGGATTGGCATGGTTAACTGCCCGTCTAAATCTAAAGGTCAAAGAAATCCAGGTGGCTGGAGTCGTGTACCTCGAAATCAAACCCTACCATTATGGTGTGCGGCTAAAGGCTGATTCACACTGTGTGGTTCGGTTACGCTTTGTCTTCGTACGGCTTTCGCTCGAAAATTATCATTACATAGAAACTAACAGATGTGTTCACACTATACGGTTCAGTCTTCGTTCGTCTTTCGTACGATTTTCGTTCGTACGGCTCGGATACGTTTAAAAGAACCGTATACGTTCAAAAGATATACGTATCCTACCGTGCAGTGTGAACACAGACACGTATCAATTTCGGTCACCTTATGTTTCAGAGAGGACTTGAACATATTAATTTATTTTTACTACTGCCACTAATTGTTGGTTACTTGAGCAAAAATGAATGGCAAGAGGTTGATTGAAATTCAAGACTCTCTCTCTCTCTCTCTCTCTCTCTCTCTCTCTCTCTCTCTCTCTCTCTCTCTCGTTGGTTACTTGAGCAAAAATGAAAGGCAAGAGGTTGATAGAAATTCAAGACCTCTCTCTCTCTCTCTCTCTCTCTCTCTCTCTCTCTCTCTCTCTCTCTCTCTCTCTCTCTCTCGTTGGTTACTTGAGCAAAAATTAATGGCAAGAGGTTGATTGAAATTCAAGATCTCTCTCTCTCTCTCTCTCTCTCTCTCTCTCTCTCTCGTTGGTTACTTGAGCAAAAATTAAAGGCAAGAGGTTGATAGAAATTCAAGATCTCTCTCTCTCTCTCTCTCTCTCTCTCTCTCTCTCTCGTTGGTTACTTGAGCAAAAATGAATGGCAAGAGGTTGATAGAAATTCAAGATCTCTCTCTCTCTCTCTCTCTCTCTCTCTCTCTCTCTCTCTCTCTCTCTCTCTGTATATATATATATATATATATATATATATATATATATATATATATATATATATATATATATATATATATATATATATATATATATATATATATATATATATATATATATATATATATATATATATACATACATTATTTGTGTAATAAAAGGTCGAATGAATAATAATGTTTTAATAAAATGTTTAATGAATAACATTAGTATAATAAAATTTTGAATGTATAACATATTGAGTTCAATAATAATAAATCTGGTGAAATGTCTTTTTCTCGGAGATTGGTATTGGCCTGGAGTAGATTATCTTAAATCTTCTGAATTAAAACATTGAATTGAAATATTGACATTCTAAAGTACTGGTAACACTTTATTTCATCGTTTAGTAATTGTTTACAAAGAATACAGTGTTTTCCTTCCACCTTCCTCTTCTTTTGGCCCTTTCGTCATCTACAAGTAATACTAAAAGTAGAATAAATGCGTTTAATGTAAATAAAATAGGATTTAAAAAATCTATTGAGAAGTAATCACGAGTCGATATTTTAATTTAAAAACCTATTTCGATAAATAGTAGTAAAAATTCCACTCGTAAATCCAGCATATGTGAAATAAAGAAAAAATATTCGTGTAAATATGAT
>NC_090728.1:4729079-4731579 GCF_036898095.1 Palaemon carinicauda
TGTGGTATTTTAATATTGCTCGATCTCAGTGCTGCTTTTGATACAGTTGTGCATGAACTGCTACTAAAACATTCACGGATTATCAGCGTTGAAGATCAAGCCTTCGAATGCCTAAAAGACTACTTAGTTGGTGAAAATTACTGTGTACAAAGTGGAAACTCTTATTCATCATATGAACCCTTAAACAGAGGAGTACCGCAGGGGAGTGTACTTGGCCCAATCTTATTCTACATCTATACCATTAGTCTATCGAACATACTACAAAGGCATAGCGTGAAGTTCAAACTATTTGCGAATGACACACAATTTTACTTCTCCATAAATGATATAGATGACATTGCTGAAACTCTAAACCGAATCCTTGATAGTGTTAGAGAATGGATGACATTTAAACAACTAAAATTGAATGAGAACAAAACTGAATTCATGGTGGCGGGTAAGAAAAACAGCGTGAGAAACTTGGGTTATATTCAAATGAACATAAAATAATGACTCAGTGACGATATCTAGTAAAGTTCGAGATCTAGGTGTATTTCTTGACTGTAATCTGTCTCTAAATGCCCAAATAAATAATGTAATAAAAACTGCTGGTTATCATCTAAGAAATATTGCGTTTATAAAAAAAGTACCTGGACGAAAATTCTGTAAAAAAAAAAAACTTGTGATAAACTGTGTTATTACCAGGATTGACTACTGCAACTCTATTACAATTTACCAAAACTGCAACTTGAAATTACAAAATATAATAAACAGAGGAGCAAGACTGATAAAAAGTGTCCCACCTAGAGAAAGGATCACCCCTATACTAATTGATTTACACTGGTTGCCGAGTAAAGCGAAAATTTAATTTAAAATATGTACAATAACCCACCAAGTTATCAGAACCGGTCGTCCAAAATACTTAAGAGAATTGCTACACATTGCGAAGCCAACAAATCAGGTCGACCCGAGAATAGTTACACAGGGCTTCAAACGGTTGGAGCCTAGATATATGTCTACTTCAGGCTACAGAGCCTCTAAATATGCGGCCCCGAGACTATATAATAAGCTCCCATGAAACATCCGAATGATTGAAGACATTAAGGCTTTCAAGAGGAAACTAAAGACTTTCTTATTTCAACAGTCATACAATAGTGACGATTTAACAGTAAATGAACAATTATGCGATATGAAACTTTAAATATTCTGAACGAACAAGGTAAAACGCCAGTGGGGGTCCTGTAGAGAATGGGGTTCCCTGCTGTATGGGACCGGAAAAGCAACCATCAGAGTGAAATAAGTAAGTAAAGTAAAGTAACTCAAGTAAATTCATATCAAAATAAATCGAACACGTAAATATAAATACTAAGTTTAGGCTCCAACAAATATTTATAAAAATGAAAAGTGGTATTTTTGGAATAAATGTTCAATAACAAATAGCAAATGGTCTAAAAGAACTATCATGTTAATTAATGGTAGTTTAAGCCCAATAAACATTTGAAAATTTCTCAATACACAATGATAATGTTCCGGCTAGCAACTATGCAACTGGCAATTTTGAGATTGACAATTTTCCTATATATATATATATATATATATATATATATATATATATATATATATATATATATATATATATATATACATATGTGTGTGTGTATGTGTGTGTGGGTGTGCAAAACAGATCTCGGGGAAAATTAAAGCATTGAGTGACTCCAGAATAGTTTTGTCCCTGAGCTCTTTAACAGTACTTTTAAATCAATATTTCAATTAGTTTAATTAACTGCCGTATGTTTTGATTCATATAATAAAGAATATAGGATAACTAGGATAACTAGAGAAGGGAATATTGAGAATCCACTAACGGCCAACGTTGGAACTTAAGCCCCAGAAATCATTGGTCATTAGATAAATAGAATAATTGATGTAGTTTGATTGCAAAACATACCTTCTCACTAATGTTACCAAAACACTTACGAGCAAGTGATAAAACAAAGGAAATAGTGGTAATTCGTGTTCAATTAGTAAAAATATTATATCTGACACATGTGTTCTTTAAAATGCCTTTCACATAAAGGAAACCTTTAAAGGTGTAATCAAATTACCGTTAAAAGTTTAGACACCAAGCAGTAATTAAATATTAACGGATTTTTTTCCAATAATTCAAACTTCCCATCAGCGACGGCAGCCATCTCCTTGAAAAGTGTTGGTAATATTTTGTGATAAAAAGAAAAAATAGTGTTTTTTGGTACTTCAGATAAACTACACGTTACGCTATGTAAATTTCTCATTTGCTGAATACATAAACAATTAAAATGTAAATGACCAGTTATTCACAATAATCAACAAAAATAGCTGTAGTGGTAATCTTATGGTAGTCACAAATGCATGCATTATTAGAGAGAGAGAGAGAGAGAGAGAGAGAGAGAGAGAGAGAGAGAGAGAGAGAGAGAGAGCGATGCAATTGAAGTGGTATATAAAGCAAATGCAAAAATGCTATTTATTTGTTAGCTTTGAATAC
>NC_090728.1:4739079-4744079 GCF_036898095.1 Palaemon carinicauda
TATATATATATATATATATATATATATATATATATATACATATATATATATACATATATACGTATATATACTGTATGCATATATATACAGTATATAGGACAAAGACCTAGGACTTGTCCTGGTTTTAGCTCTTCAATCCATCGGCTTCTGTTATTCTTCTTGTTCATCTATTAACTGTCATTCTCATTATATGTCCTGCCCATGTCCATTTCTTTCCCCTACCTGTGGTTAGAACACCCTCTACTTTAGTATGTTCTTGCATCCATGTTGCTCCTTTTTTGTATAGTGATGCTACTCCAATGATTAATATTTCAGTAGCTCTTTGAGTTGTAACTAGTTTATGTTCTTAGTCTTCACTAACGCTCATAGTTTGTGAAACATAAGTTTATACTGGTGGTACCATCTAATTAAATACTTATCATTGTTAAGAAAGTGACATTCTACACATACACAAGAAAACACACATGCACACAGACAGACAGACAGACACACATATATATATATATATATATATATATATATATATATATATATATATATATATATATATATATATATATATATATATATATATATATATATATATATATATATCAAACCACAAATATCCTATAAGTATCAATTTCAAGACAGAATGGAAATATACTGATATGGAAACATTGGTTAATTTTCAGTATGCACTATATTTTGACCACGTTTTTACGTGCGAGTAAGCTGCAATGATTTTTCATCTGTGGCAAAATTTATGGAATGCAGTAATTCATTTGGACCATCGAAGTAGCTCTTTTCCTTCCAAGTTATATGAATATTATCTTTTAAATTTTTAAAGCCAGTTTACATTTAGCTGGATAATTTCTTTAATAATATTTTGCTCTCAACAGATATCATATATAGGTTTCCTATTACCAATATTGATATTAAAATTATAATTATGGTATTTTATACCCAACCGTTATTTACATTCAGTTTTTTTACAGTTAGTATATAATTTTATTAAGTAGATCAAATAGAATTCTTAAATTCATCTCTCTTATATTTAAGGTATCCGATACAAAATCAAATGCATTATCAATAGATACCGTTTTGAATATGATACTAGAATGATGATCTTACACCTAAAATAGCTATCAATCTGTACATTTAAATTCCATTACAGATTAAAGGTTACGTATGGTCATAATAAATACCTACTACCAACCTCAAATAAGCTATGCATGAGTCTTCACAAGTGCGTTTATTCCAGGGAATGTAAAATAGTTTAGGTATCCTATTTGCATAGTAAGTGAGTGGGCAAGAAAAAACATAGACCACATTCTTTGAAAGACTAAAGAAAATTAAGGTATACACGAGAACGTTATTGCAACAAAAGACTGAATCCTAAAAAAAAAAAGATGACGAATAAAAGTCTAAGAGTTCATTTAAAAACAACTGTGAATATACTTGTGGTTAAGGGGAACGTAAAACGTGGTATTAAAAGATAAGAAGACACGGCCTACAAAAACAGAGAGAGAGAGAGAGAGAGAGAGAGAGAGAGAGAGAGAGAGAGAGAGAGAGAGAGAGAGAGAGAGAGAGAATAACAACTATCCCTGTTTCTGTAAATAAACATCAAAGTTACAAACCACCGTAAAAAAGATTATGTTAGATATCACGAGTATTGTGATTTGTAGAGATATAACTCGAAAAGTTTTCTTCAATTTAGATACATGTAACTGACTGCTCCTTTTTGCGCTAGGGATATTAGCAGGAAATACCCGAGAGGAGAGCTTAATGCCTCTGGTCCCTGCATAAACAGATTCATTCAGGAGCTGAATATTAATGTCGCCTGGTGAGGAACCTATATTTTGCTGGTAGCAGGCTGTTGCCACTGTACCAACCGTGTTTCACACAATTGTACATAATTCCTTTTGTATATATTATGCTTGTATCTTCGCTCTTCCCTCGCACTAAAACGAACATGAAAATTCATGTCTGGTTTTTCCTCTGTGATATTGTCTGTCTTGTGAACTTGTCATGTCCTGTTGCCTTGAGGTTTTGTATATAAGGAGAGTGTTCCACAATAATATAACTCAGTCGTTTCCAATCTGCCTTTGAGTTCACACCCTTACTCGGCGCCGTCACACCACTAACGCTGATATGTCAAGGTGATATTTTCTGAACAGATTTAGTACTCCGGTCTTTAAAAAAAATAAATACAGAACAGTTTCTATCTTACCAATTGGCTGGGAAAGATATGATTTGTAGTTGGAATTTATTATGCACTTAAAAAAAAATAGACCAAAATAATATTTCGAAAACCTGTCCTCACAGTTTGAAACTCGTATTAAGATTTTATATCACTAGCAATATACATATCGAGCTTATCTATCTATTTCCACTTTTTTATTCACTTAATAACCTTTTCTAACAAAATTATTTTCTTATTGGATTCTCTCTCTCTCTCTCTCTCTCTCCTCTCTCTCTCTCTCTCTCTCTCTCTCTCTCTCTCTCTCTCTCTCTCTCTCTCTCTCTCTCTCTCGTAGAAATTGGAGATCTATTTTTTAGAAAATCACTTTTCAGTAATGTAGCATCGTTAGAGAAAACATGAAACAGAATTATTTCTGTTCATTTCTTGGATAAAAGTATGAATAAGATATAATTTTCAATTTCATAAACGATTTCCCTGTTTACGATGTTTCTATATTACATTTTTCATATATAAAGGGAATATGATTTGCAGGTTCATAAATAAGCTGTCTATTAATTTGCAATGTTCCCACCACACAATTATCAAATATAAATTAAATATCATTTGCAGGTTCACAGATAAGTTATTATTCTATTAAAAATATAAACGATATAAACGAAATTTAATTTGCACGTTAATAAATAATTTATTAATTTATTTACAATATTTTTATTCTACAAGTTTCATATATTTCCTATTTATACTTAACCAATCTTATGACTTTCTTTTCTTGAAATCAATTTTTTTTTAAACGTCCAATTCTACAAAATACAGATATTTTTGCAAAGAAATATATGACATCAATCGTTAAGGCCATTCTAGCAAATCTCATCTTGTCAGAAAAAATTCATATACAGTTATTTCCTGCTCTTAAATTTTCACCGTGGACTTCTGAAAAGATTTCTCTTATCTTACTAAATTGGGAGAGGAAAGAATCGGAGAGTATATGAAGACCACCTCTGTTCATTACATATAACCAACATTTATCATTCGCAATAACACCGGACCAAGGTTTTCCTAATTAAGGATGTATCGATGCAAATCTTTTTAAACATTATAACCTCCTATATACCTCAAAGATACCTTAGTCACGGAACTAAGTGCACCTTTAAGTGTTTCATTAGCTGTTCGTGTTCTAGTTGATTAATGAATCTCATCACATTCTTTTATACATGAGTCCTGATTAAATCCAATATCTCTTAAAATGAGACTGGTAAGACAATTTTCAAGACAATTTCTCGTTCTTTATTTGTTGTTTTCCGTGTAGATGACCACTTGTACACTAATGTATTAGACAGGCAGTCTTAGTTTTCATTGCATATAGTACTGTTACAAGTTTCACTTATCAGGGATATAGGAAATATCTTCTTTAATGTTGTAACTGTTCTTAAAATATTTCATTTCTCATTGTTTCCTTTCTTCACGGGGCTATTTTCCTTTTTAAGGCCCCTTGGATTATAGCATCTTGCTTTTCCAACTAGGGTTGTAGCTTAGCAAGTAATAATAATAATACTAATAATAATAATAATAATAATAATAATAATAATAATAATAATAATAATAATAATAATAATAATACTACAGTTCCTCTGGATATTAATGATTTATTTACAAAAAATACACCATCCAATACTGTGAGGTGATCTTTCTTTTCTGTGTCATGTCAACCACTCATTGGGTTTTCATGAATAAAATCAGTTGATCATATGACAACAAACAGCATCTGAAATTTTCTAGAAGCATCCAACCTTAAAACCTTAGAGGGTTATTGAGAAATTACATAATAACACACTATTCTTATTTAATCTTAGGTATTACATTCTAAGGTTTTCTCAACACCACAAAGATTCTTTGCGGTTAAAATTTCATCATCATTTTAACTTTAAAAGTATCATGGGCTGCAATAAATATGCAATCATGAATAATCTGTTACTACTCCAAATACAACGGAATCAGATTCAAAAGCTGTAACTACAATATATATATATATATATATATATATATATATATATATATATATATATATATATATATATATATAAATAAAAAAAAACACTATATTGTTAATAGTGACCATACAAAAGACGATCATAATTACAATAATAACTATCTATATCGTAACAAATGACGGTGATAATAATGGATAATAGTGAAAATAAAAGGTATGAGATTAAAACTTGGATAACATACGATACTTAAAATAACAAATAAAAAAAGCATAAAACAAAGCACTACCACCACAAACCAAAAAAAAAAAAAAACAACAGCAATCACACATATCCAATAATAAGCAAGTTTCGGGTTATTGTTGTTATTATTATTATTATATACCTATATAAATATATATATATATATATATATATATATATATATATATGTATATATATAAATTATATATATATATATGTATATATATATATATATATATATATATATATATATATATATACTCGGTCTTCCCTGTATAGGAAGAGGGAGGATATAGTATGATATAGGGTACCCCGAGAATATAGTATAGGCCGATATATATATATTTTGTATAATATATGATATATATTTATATAACGTTTCAAAAAATATACCTTTATCGGCATATATTTAGAAAATCTTATTCTTTTAATATATGCCTATGAATTTCTGAAGCCCAATAATAATAATAATAATAATAATAATAATAATAATAATAATAATAATAATAATAATAATAATAATAATAATATTAATAATAATGATAATAATTATTATTATTATTATTATTATTATTATTATTATTATT
>NC_090728.1:4746579-4749079 GCF_036898095.1 Palaemon carinicauda
AATGTATATTTCCCCTTTCTTATAACTAGAGCGCTATGAAGTTCCATTTCATTCATTCACTTTAAAGATTTCTGCTCAGGTTTTAATTAAAATTAACTATATAAATTCTCTTTGCGATATAAAAGTCGTCTAATTCTAGGCTTTCCATCATTTATTATTTTACTGCCACACTTACTGACATTAGATAATAATAATAATAATAATAATAATAATATTAATATAATAATAATAATAATAATAATAATAATAATAATAATAATAATAATAATAATAATAATAATAATAATAACTATGGACATGGTTTGGCTGTGTTATGTTAATGATATCTCCACGTTATGGTATGTATTCTTCAGTAATCTATATTTTCTAGTTTATAGAATATGAAAACGGAATGGAAAGAATATGGACAATTAGCTTTTTATTAGACATATTAATCATAATCAAATCCTCAAACTACGATTTCACTGGGTATAAAAATATATTTTTGTTTCTTACGTTCATTTCCTTAGTTATCGTGTTAAGAAAAAAAAATGAGTAGCTTGTAATTTTTTTTTCCTTCGTAGGATTGGGTCTGTCCCAAGAATTTGCAGTTCATAATCTACTCGCCCAGTTACTCTACTCGACACACACTCTCCAAAATCCCAACAACAAAGCCAATGTAAAATACTTAGAAAATCATACAGGAAACAATCACACATTCCTTAAAAACTAGATAAAGTTCCCATATAAAAAAAGGATAGAAATGTAACCAACAATATTAGAGCTAACAAAACCTTTTTTTTTTTTTTTTTTTTTTTTTTTTTTTTTTTTTTTCAAATACACAGTTTTCAAATTACCTTTTAGAGATCATGAACAGGTTTACGAAGGAAAATTGACCGTACTACAGTATATGTCTAAGATTATCTAAGTACAAAAGATCTGTCAGATAGTGTTTTGAGAATTAAGGATTTTTATCCATCTTAGATACTAAGGACGTATCAACCGGAGTACGTCATTTTTTTTTTCTTTTAAGCACCTACCCGTACAGGAGAAAGATTCTAGAATGGACCCTCATTAAAAAACAAAGTAATTAATTCAATGAACAATGGAAAGCCGGTATAAATCCGAACCTCAAAAGGATAATCCAAGGAGACATCAACTAATTCGTTCAAAATTAGGAAAATAGGAATACACCTGGAAGTAATTTGATTTGGAAAACTAGGTACACACTAATTGGATCAACATAGAATCAACTTTCCCTTTCAAATATAAATTGCCTCTATGAATTTATTCTCTCACCTTATACCTAGATAAAAGCAAATGTCTTTTGGGTAAAATTTATTGTTTAATTTGATTTCCTTCATTTCTCATACGGACTTTTTAAGATTCCTATTATTGGGTTAGATTATCGTTAGAAGTAACCAGCACATGCATAGACGATCCCACACACACCTTATATAATATTATATATATATATATATATATATATATATATATATATATATATATATATATATATATATATATATATATATATATATATATATATACAGTGAACCCTTGTTTATCGCGGTAGATAGGTTCCAGACCCGCTCGCGATAGGTGAAAATCCGCGAAGTATTGACACCATATTTACCTATTTATTTAACATGTATATTCAGATTTTTAAAACCTTCCCTTGTACGTAGTACTGTTAACAAACTACCCTTTAATGTACAGAACACTTAATGCATGTACTACAGTACCCTAAACTAATAGGCACAAATATTAAAGGCGATTTTATATCATGCGTTTCCTAAACACGCCAAAAAGCACGATAAAAAATGGCAACCAATGTTTTGTTTATGTTTCTCTGATCATAATGAAGAAACAAACGCATTTAGTGTACTGTACACATCTGTGTATAGGTTAGTTTTTGCATCGATTATATTGATTATACAGTATGTTGATTTTGTTATTACCAATGTTTTACTTAATTTTTCTTAGGACTTCCAAATGAAATGTTTTTCTTCATGACGCCGCCTGAAACGACGGCGTCATCAAGTACGCTCAGTAAACAACCACGCTCAGTAAACAACCACGCTCAGTAAACAAAGAAGGCATTTAACGCGCATGATGAAAGTGATAAATAATGATATTTACAGTAAAAGCTATTAGAAAATATGTTATTACAAATATTATTTACCGTATCCATATAAAATCATACAGTACATACTGTATGTAGCAAAGCAGGAAAACAATTTACGAGAGAGAGAGAGAGAGAGAGAGAGAGAGAGAGAGAGAGAGAGAGAGAGAGAGAGAGAGGAGAGAGAGAGAGAGAGAGAGAGAGAGAGAGAGAGAGAGAGAGAGAGAGAGAGAGAGAGAGAGAGATTGTTTTACGTACGTAAATGTAAATTTTAAACAAAAAAATATGATATGTTACAACATGTATACTCTTCAGACTTTTAAAACCTTCCCTTTAACTTAATGCATACAGTACTAAACTAAAACAGGCACAAATATTAAAATGTTAGAATATTAA
>NC_090728.1:4754079-4794079 GCF_036898095.1 Palaemon carinicauda
GTGAGTGACGGAGCAATCTGGTTTAAGAAAAGGAGGAACTGTTGCATCTACACCAAAGAGTGCATATGTTCCTGAGTCGTACCAGAAAGGGTTTCTTTTATGGTTATATTTTATTCCTTTTCAGTTGAAGCATAAACTCTATGAGCAAAAGCTCTAAGCTAAGTATAGTTATTCCAAGTCAAATCTGATCTGTTACCCTTCCAAAGATGATAGGGCTCCTGCTTGTCCAAGTAAGCACGTTTGCAATCATCATTGAACCACGGTTTGTCCTTCACTCGGTACCTTAGAACACGAGAAGGGATATGCCTATCGATTATGTTGACTAGATTTTCATTCAAAGGGACAACAGGATCAACACTACTTAATAATTGTGACCAATTCAAGCACATAAGATCATGAAAAATCCCATTCTGGTCTGCTTGAGATTTCATATAAATTTTACAAGACTATGAAACATCAGGGACAGGCTGCTCAGTCTTCACTACTAATGAAATCAAGGCATGATCAGATGTCCCAACTGGAGAACAAACCTTTCTTGTTATAACGCCAGGGGAGTCAGTGCATAAGAGGTCAAAGCAATACCAGACCTGTGAATACATTCATTTATGAGATGCTCAAAGCCTGAATCAGAGGCATACTTTTAAGCTCTTAAACCATGGCAATTGGTAGGAGAGATAGAACTTAACCACTCCCTATGGAGAACATTAAAATCACCCACAAAGACAAAAGAAGCCTTTCTATCGTCTTGTATCCTAGCCATAATGGTAAGAAGACAATCATAAATAAAATCATCATGTCTGGATTCCGGTAGATCGAACACAAATAAAAGTTGTTATGTCTGCCACAAACTTTTATTACCTGAATCTCATGACATACACATTGATAGCAGGATTTATGAGAAGCAGGGTACTCAGTCCTGATATACACAGCCATTCCCCTGGCCCTAGGGATGGCATCACGTTTCACATTATTGGCTTATTAAACGGATTTTGACGAAGGAAAAATCTATTTTTGGGTGAGATAGCCATGTCGCCCTGATGGAAGTTCCCTTTGGCTGCTTCCTATTGTATATTATTTTTGCGAGTGATATTACAAGAGAATTACCATCACGGGGTTCTAACCGCCGGAACGACCATCCGAAGATATCGTGTATAATTAGGGACGTATCCGAAGAAAACCATAGTTATCTGCACCCCCAATATACTTTACCCAGGCTAATCCCCTAAGGGAAAGAATAAGTAAGGAGCCGTTACACATCCTTTCCCCTTACGGTAACCTCGTACATCTTTGGCGCCCATTCCTTTGTCACAGCTGGAGCTCAGATGAGTGCCTCATATTAGAAATCAAAGTTTCTGAGCACAAAAGAATATCATACTATCTGGACGAAACTGTAAGGTCTTGAATATTTGCATGAACCCACGAATATTGCAATAAAATAGACGACATTGACAAAATCTAGGACGTACTGGTCGCGGATCTCGTTCAATGTCTCCAGACAGCATAAGAATTAATGGTAATAAAAAAGAGACATCATACTTAATAACAAGATTAATAAGAACTATAATAAAAAATAAGTACAGAAATATAAATAGAGTGATTGATCAAACCCATAGACTATAGAGAAAAAATCGGAAAAACTGGTCAACATGGAGGAGCCGATACACCATGCAAGGCTAAATACCCTCCACGATAGCCACTTCAACTGAAGGGAGGACAGTAATGATGGTTTTGAGAAGAAAAAGAATCAGATAAGGAAGAGACAACCTCTTGATAAACCACCAAGCATCCATGTCGCTTCCATCAAGCCTGCCCAAAACACAATTTCAATAAAACAAGAGGAAGAGAAAAAAAATAAGATAGAATAGTGTGCCCAAGTGTACCCTCAAGCAAGAGAACTCTAACCCAAGACAGTGGAAGACCATGGTACAGAGGCTATAGCACTTGTTAAAACTAGAGAACAATGGTTTGATTTTGGAGTGTCCCCCTAGAAGAGCTGCTTATCATAGCTAAAGAGTCTCTTCTACCCTTATCAAGAGGAAAGTACACTGAACAATTACAGTTCAGTGATTAACCCCTTGGGTGAAGAAGTGTTTGGTAATTTCATTGTTGTCAGGTGTATGAGGAGAGACGAGAATCTGTAAAGAATAGGCCTGACTATTCGGTGTATGTGTAGGCAAAGAAAATTAAGCTGTAACCAGAGAGAGGGATCCAATGCATTACTCTGTAGCCAGTCAAAGGATCCAATAACTCTCTAGTGGTAGTATCTCAACGGGTGGCTGGTGCCTAGGCCAACCTTTATATATATATATATATATATATATATATATATATATATATATATATATATATATATATATATATATATATATATATATGTGTGTGTGTGTGTGTGTGAGTGTGTGTGTGTGTGTGTGTGTGTTTGTGTGTAAAAAAAAGCTAATATGCCTGGTTATGAATTTATGGGGGTGACAAAAACACTCACTTTATATTGGTTTGAGTTCTCGCTCATGGAAGAACAAGATCACGTTAAGCCTACTCCGGAAAAAGTACATTTTTTATTCACATATTTACATAGCCATTTATCTCCCCTTTCTTGTTCAGGTTAAATGTTTATTTCCGAGGTCTTATTTCTATAAAGGAATTTATAATTTTAAGTTGTAGCTGTCTTTTAGACGTAAATTTATTTCGTCTTAGGGCCAGGCAAACGATTTATACCTCAACGGACAGAGGGCTGGTGTTAAGTTAGTCCTCTTGAATTTCCTTTGTAGATATTAATTTTGACTCAAGAGACTCTAGTCAGTTAACCTCCTTTGTTGCTCTTTTCAAACATTTTTATTATCATCTGTCGTAGAGGTCAGATGGTGTGATACATACACAGATGTTGAAAGGTTGTTCATGTATGGCAGAGGAAAGGGACAGGACATGTCACTGCGAAGGAACCTATGCACATGGCCAGAGTCCAAGCCTCCTCTTTGTCCAAGCAAGGGTTGTGGTGGACGATATGGTAACGTCCCTGACTGGTGAACGCCAGACAGGTGCTCGAGTCACGCTCAAACTCGTTAGTTCCTTTGGTTGCTGCAACCTCACCATCCTTGTGAGCTAAGGATGGGGGTTTTGGGGGAGCCTATAGGTCTATCTGCTGAGTCATTATCAGCCATTGCCTGGCCTTCTTTGGTCCTAGCTTGGGTGGAGAGGGAGTTTGGGCGCTGATCATATGTATACATGGTCAGTCTCTAAGGCTTTATCCTGCTTGATAGGGCAATGTCACTATCCCTTGCCTCTATAATTCGTGAGTCTGGATTTTAAACCTTCAAGCCTGGGCCCAGGGAGGATTGAGCAATGGCAGC
Source organism: Palaemon carinicauda (assembly GCF_036898095.1). Taxonomy (NCBI): domain Eukaryota; kingdom Metazoa; phylum Arthropoda; class Malacostraca; order Decapoda; family Palaemonidae; genus Palaemon; species Palaemon carinicauda. The sequence continues at coordinate 4,757,427 of NC_090728.1, forward strand.
TGATGACTCAGCACGTATACCTATAGGCTAGTGCAAACTCTCCCATCCTATTACAAAAGGACGGTTGGTTTACAGACACTAATAGAAAGTATTGTGCTCAACTGGATATCAAAATTACGTCCAGAGAATACGAAATATGGACACTTCCAATAAGTCATCACACCCCTGAATTAGATAATCATCAGGTAACGTTGGATGATTATCAAGTTTTATAATTTAGCTCATATCCTTATAAATGGTCAGTTTTAGTTCTGTTGCTTACTTATGAAGTGCATTTGCTTCTTTTAATGCTGTTATAGAAAATAATCCTATCCCAAACCAACAACAAATAAAAGTTGCTGATCATCCTTGGGCACTGATCATATATGTATATATATATATATATATATATATATATATATATATATATATATATATATATATATATATATATATATATATATAAATATATATATATATATATATATATATATATATACAGTATATATATATATATATATATATATATATATATATATATATATATATATATATATATATATATATATATATATATATATATATATATATATATATGGTCAATCTCTAGGGCATTGTCCTGTTCGATAGGGCAATGTCACTGTCCCTTGCCTCTGCCATTCATGAGCGGCCTTTAAACCTTCAAACTCACACCCACATCCACACACACACACACACACTCATATATATATATATGTATATATATATATATATATATATATATATATATATATATATATATATATATATATATATATATATATATATACACGAGCTTGATATTTACTTTGATTAAAATCACGAGTGTTAGTCATTTAGATTCATCATAAATAACCACGTGTTGTAAACTCACAATTCACCTATCATGGTGAACATGGGTTTATTTCATGTTTAAGAAGAGATTCCTGAATTCGACAGGACTATGTACGCTGACTTGTCACAAACTTATAGCTTTCTAGATACCTCAGTTGGTAGAGTCCTTGCAGGCATGATTTTAGCTGAGAGACAGGGGTTCGAATCTCTGGTCAAGCAAAAGCTATCATCAGAAATGAATTCCAGTGGAAATATATTCCCAAGGTAGAATTTGATTTTAAATGACATTGTAATATATATATATATATATATATATATATATATATATATATATATATATATATATATATATATATATATATATATATATATATATATATACCTGCACGTGGTGAAAAGGTTTGTGTATCGCATTGAACAGCAAAGCTGTACTAGTTAGGGCCACCCAAAATAGTTTGGATTGCTGTGAGTCATCAGACTAAAGTCTCCCACCAACACCAATCCGAAATTGGCTAATGTGATGATGACTAATGGTGAAACCCGGTATATAAATAAGGACATTTTTCATAATTAAGCCAACCAGCGACTATCCTTAGAGCAGTGTAACTGATTTCACCATATAAATTCCAGGTACACTCGATACTAGTAGTTCTCCTTCCAGTCGAATAAGAAGATCTACCTGTTCCTTACACATTGCCACTCCTATCATGTGATTAAACTCAGACGAACACGTATAACATGGATTTGGCAAATTTTTTACTTGATAACTAATTTGGCCGAAAATTAGAAAAATGTGTTTTGCGTTATCATGGTGCCACGTCGCAGTTAAGAACTTCTATTGCGCGTGGAGGAACGACAATGTACGTTTAAGGAGTAGAGAAAACTATGACATTGCTGTGTCTGGACCTACTTACAATTCAGATGGGATGAATGATATAGTAACACCTGGAAGCAAGAATTACCAACTGAAACAACAGGATTAAACAGGAATTTTACCAGGATTTCGGGTGACATATCCGAGGAATTTGTAGTGTTTCAAACCATTTATGATAAAGACCCTCTCATTTATGAAGAAACCCATAGAACTAGGCCTTTGTGTTATAATTGTCCTACGATACCTTGCAACTATAGAATCCTACAAGAGACTATCCTCCCAATTCCGTGTAGCTCCAAATACGATCGGCAGTATCACGATATTGGCGATTGTGTTGGGACTCGTTGAACCATTATAGCTCCCTAGGCAGGGGTCATGTCGGTACTATACATAACAAATCAGAGGAATGAAGCAGCCTATTGCTTTGAGCAACGATAGCATTTTCCACACACTCTTGGTGTAATAGCTGGGAAATACATTCTTATTTAGATGCAAGCCTTTGAAGGAACCTATTCCTCTTCTATTAACGCGATTTTTCCTCTCTGTCATTCTACTACTATGAGATTGATAGCCAGCGTTACATTTTTTTTTTCTGGCAATAACTTTTTACCAAAGCTTTTGATGAAGACGACTTTTACCAGAGTATGTTTCACACCTATACCCAATATTTGAAGGTATGCTTAAATGTTTACTGATCGATGAGGTATTTGGAGTAAAATCAGCATTCAGAGGCTAGAGCCGTCTCCAACTATTTTGTTAAGGTTTCAGAAATATTACATGATGTAAAAATGACGTCTACTGTAGTCTCCGCCTTCCGTAAGTTGGTGTCTGAAACAACGACGTGACCACTAACAGCTTAACGGGTAATCGTGATTGTAAATTAGGCTATTCAACTATGATGAACATACTGTGGTTTCCGAGACAAAGGCATGACGACATACAGGTATTTGTTATAGAACTCGAGAATATTAAGCAATGTTCTGCGTGATTGGTTTTGTGCTTCTTCTTGTCAATTTTCTAAAGTAAAATTATCCATAACAGGACTTACGTAAATTTGGACAGAGAAGTATGTTCAGTAGTAAAACATAATCATTATGGGTGAGAGTTACTTTCCAGCATCCATCTCCGCTGCTTCCCCCACCAGTTATCTTCTCTTTATAATTTCTTGGAAGATAGTTTAATGGAATTTATGAAATATTTTTCTCGTTTCTGATTAACCATTGCCAAGCGGTATACATTTATGAATTACAAAACAACCCTTCTCCCCCTCCACCAATTATCCAATTATAAACTGAAGTTCCCAAAATACTAAAACAGTTTAAAAAAAAAATTCTCTTGAAATAAACATGTTACAAACCAATACTGTAAATCTGGGTACTCTCCATAACCATATTAAGTCCACCTCATTATTCCACTGTCAGCGGGAACCCATGAACATAGATCGTCTGTCAGCAACGTTGTATTCGTCATTGCTCATAAATACTCATAACTTCTCTGTGGGTAAGTTTCATATCTCCTATATGTTACTTATTATATCTATGACTTTTATTTATAATCCTGATACAAAAGATACGGAATAACGATAAAATAAAGACAAAGCAATGACTTTCTAGGAAAGAAATAAAATCAATAGTTCATCGTGTCCATTTTCGTTTTTTACGGTGACTCCCAAGTCTCTCTCTCTCTCTCTCTCTCTCTCTCTCTCTCTCTCTCTCTCTCTCTCTCTCTCTCTCTATCTACAAACAAATGTTCAGTCAGAGTAAAATCTCAATATTACAAACGTGACATGTTCGACCAAGTAAATATATTTCGTTATTTCGATAAAAACATATTTACCGATATGCAGTATATAACTCATTCATATGATAAAGAGTCATAAAAAATCTGAAATATTACGGGATTTATTTCACTGCAACCCCCCCCCCCCCCTCTCTCTCTCTCCAAAACAAATTCATCCGAACTTATACGGTAAAAAAAATACAGTAAAACATGACATAACTTGACCCATTTTTTGTAAATCGTTTTGCTCTCTCTCTCTCTCTCTCTCTCTCTCTCTATAATCAATATCTTTATACCAAAACTATTTCTTTTCTTTTTTATATACTTCTTGAGAATAAAACTACGTTTGAACAGACGAATTGCCATAATGTTTCAAATTAATGTAGAACTTATCATCACCATACCCCTGCCTTTCATCATTATCAACAACACTCAAATACCAATAAATATCCGAATATCTTTCACAGCTCAAACTTATTCGAAACACATTGTGTGTAGGAGATTGTCTGTTGACCGATAGTTACTAAAACTATTTTCATTCGTGTTAGGTATGCGAATTGAGAAGAATGACAAAATAGTTCGACAATTCTAAAATCAAGGTTTGAAGGAGTCGATCCGGGGATAGGCCAAATTACACCAGCGCCTTGCTTTCTGAAAAAGCAAGGTTTCAATTCTCTGATTTAGGTCACCCACCGATACAATAAAAACGTGATTATTTTAGCATACTAAAGGAAAGTAAACATGTAATGCACGAGGCACTTTTAAAGCAATAACGCAATATGGCATACTTATTGTAGTGTTGCTTTCTGTTTTTGTTACGATTGTCCTTGGATTGATTGATTGATTTGGAGTTTTCTGGCATCTCGATTTCCTGTAGAAAACAGATTTAGCGTTGCTCTATATATAAGTTGTGTGTAATGAATGCGTCATTTTGATGGGAGCTAGTAAGAAAGTTTGATATTCAGATATATTTTTTTTTTACTTTTATTAAGAAAATATACAGTTTACAAGTTCATTTTTACAAATACATATTTATATAAATATATAATTTATATTTTGATATTGTTTTTCTGATGTTTATAATTCATCATTAGCATATACTAACATTAGTCATATTAATATTTACATAACATAAAGACAAGCTGATAATGCAATAAATCAAGGTTACTATATTTTATATACTTTAAACTTCAATTATCATTAAGGAATTTCTCACACTAATTTACTCATTTTTATCCAAATTAACATATTCTTTTGTAAAATGTAAAAGACATTTATCCTCTAGTGACTTGAACAATATAAATCTTGTCTTGAATATTCTACTTTTAATAAAGGAGATCACACTTAACTCATCTGCTGAGGGCATTACCTTATGAAGGTACCAGATCCCAATTATAAATTCACTTATTAATAACATTGCTGTGTTTCTGTCTCTTTTAGAATAGGCCTGAAAATCCAGTTTTAAAACCTTTAGAAAGCTTTGTGTGTGTATTTTACAAACCTTGTTCAAAAATGTTTTAATCCAATTCACAACTGTTCCTCTAAATCTACAAAAATAAACTAAGTGCATAATTGTTTCAGGCTCTCCACAATTGCCACACAAACAACTGTCCGTAATTTTCATCATAAATAACCTATCCTTTGTAGCTAAGACTTCGTGGCTGTATTTAAACAAAATTTCTCTATTTACTGGATCAATCCACTTGTTATTCAAATTTTCCCATATTATATTCCAGTTAAACAACGGATAACTTTCTTCAATACTTGGCAGAACTGATTCACCTCTCAGCATGTGAGAGTAAATGTGTTTTAATTTCAGCAAAGGATAGGTCTTTACCTTTATTACAGAGTGAAATATCGTCATTATTTTGTCATAATATGGAGTGCTAAAAATGGTAGATTCACTGAATCTGTTAAAATCAACAAGATAAGAAAGCCTCAGCTTACAATAATATGCAGCTATTTCACATCCCATTAATCTATTGACAATACTTTTGTAAAAGCTGTTGAAAAGCATACAATTGGCTTTCACAGTTAGATTTACAATACCACATCCACCTTGACTCTTTAGAAGATACATAGTTTTCCTTTTAATAGGTTGATAATTCCCATTCCAAAGATATTTGAAGGTACACTTTTCTATGTACTTACCAATATCAGCTGGAATGGGAAATACCTGAGACACATACCATACCTTTGATAATACAGTTATATTAATTATTACACTCTTTTGAAATAAAGTTAGTCTTCGTTTATAAAGTGGCCCTATCATTTTTTGAAATATTATCCTTGATATTTTCCCAGTTCACCCTTACAGATAGTTCATAATCATTATTATGGATTATACCTAGGATTTTAAAACTGCCTTGTTTCACTTCTATCCCTGTTTCTGGCCATTCGAGTTTGTCTTTCCACGAGCCAATTCCCACAATGTAAGTTTTCTTTTTATTAAGTTTCGCTCCACTTGCCTTTTCGTACTCATTAATAACCCGTGAAGTTTCCTCAATACCTTCCAACTTATTGACAATAATAGTGCTATCATCTGCAAAACCAACCACTACAATTTTTAACCCATTCGGAAGATCTGGAGAAAAAGTTCCCAACCTAACCTTCAGCATTCTATACAATGGTTCTTGAGCTATAACAAATAAAATCATCGATAATGGACAACCCTGTCGAACAGACTTGCCTATTAGAAAAGGGTCAGATATATGGCCATTTGTAGATATACAGCTTTTGGCATCCTTATAAAGCATCCTAATCAAGTTTACAAATTCTAAAGAAAATCCAAGTTTGTATAACGTTCCGAATAGAAAGTCCAGATTTACCATATCGAATGCTTTATACCAATCAAGATTAATCAGGGCAGCTTTCTTGTTTTCATTTTTTTGGAAGTATATTACATCTCTTAGCAAGGTGTTACAGTTAATAATTGACCTTCCTGGGACAGCACAAAACTGTTCCTCTGATACGAAAAGAGATATCACTGATTTTAACCTGTTTGCTAAAACCTTCGCTATAATCTTATAATCTACATTTAACATAGTTATGGGCCTCCAGTTATTAAGATTACACTTATCTCCATTTTTTGGTAAAAGTTTAATGACACCTTTATTTGAGTCCTTCCACATTTTAAAATTAGTAAATGAGAATTTCAGTACTTTCATAAGTTCGTTTTTTACAATGCTCCACATAGTTTTGTAGAATTCGACGGCTAATCCATCAACACCAGGACATTTCCCATTTTTCATTCCTGATATAGCTTCCCAAACTTCTTTCTCTGTTAATTCAGCCTTCAGGTTTAAGTTCATATCATCATCTATGACACAGTTCATATTTTCAAGAAATTTATATTTCAAATCAAAATCTATAGATTCTTCTTTATACAAATTTTCATAAAATTCTAATACATACCTTTGTATAGACTTTGTGTCTGTTACATATGCACCCTCTTTTACACACAATTTATCGATACTTGTTTTTACATTCTTTTCTTTCCCAAGTAAATATACAGATATTTTTTCCCCATACATTCTTTCATCAATTCTAGCTCTTACATTGACCCCTTCACATATCTCATTTTCAATTACATTTATTCTGTCTTTAAGTTCCTCTATTTTGTAAAAGTTATTACAGTTTTCAGAATGGATCCAATAATTCCGCCTTAATTCTGCTTTCAGCAGATTCAGTAAGCCAAATCTCTCCTGATTTATTGTCTTTGAAACTTTAACAAAAAAGAGTCTAAGCTGATCTTTTGCATAAATCCACCAGTCTAAAATAGAATGAAACTGTACATCACCCATCTTTCTTTTCAAATAGCTCCAAAATTGAACAAAGTTTTCTATCACTACTGTATTTTTCAGAATACTTGTATTTAATTTCCAGTATCCCTTGCCAAAGCTAATATCATTGTCCATCTTAATCTTAACCGTAACAGAATTATGATCAGACCAGCTTAATGGAATATTTTCAGATTCACTTATATTATTCTTCAGATCTCTAACGTATATGCGATCAATCCTAGAACCATACTTATGCCTAACATACGTATATCCAATCAAATGGTTTTTCAAGAGCCACACATCTTTAAGTTGTAAATCATTTTTTAATCTTTGAAGAGCTGTTGAAATTATATGATTATCAGGATTAGAGCAATCTCTTTTGCTCGTTACGCTGTTCCAATCCCCACCTATAATCAAGTTTCGTAAATTTTGTCTCATGTAATATAACAAAACATTTAAAAACAGTTCCTCTCTTTCCTTTTTCTTATTTGTCCCTGAAGGGGCATACACATTTATTAATAGAAAATCTGTTCCTTGATATGTACATTTTACACTGATTATTTGGCCCTTTACATCCATCTCTTGATTCAGAACCTTCACTCTCGACTTTTTATTGAAGAGGATAGCAGTACCTCCCTTCAACAAGACAGTTGGATTCAATATTATATCGCAATGCTTTTCAACATACTCAAGTTGCGAAATATCTTTGACATTGTGTTCTTGCACAAATATTACATCCAAATGATAAAAGTACATAAAATCAATCAATTTACTTTGCTTATAAGACATACATAATCCATTAACATTAACAGTTGCTAAATTTAAGTAAGTGAAGGTTACAAATATAAGAAAGAAAATCTAAATCATTCATCCAATTTGAAACGTTTATTCACTGGCAATCGATTCATCTCGTCTTCAGAACTACTTTTAGGTTCATCAAACACTGATGTATCTTCGCCCATGTTCGACTCGGAAAGCACACCATTATCCTTTGTTAGCCTCAGACGAATGCCTTTGCTTGGTTCGTCACTAATTGTAGCTTGCCACATTTCGGCGTCACTTGTGTTACCAAGGTTGAAAACACTGTCTATTGTAGTTTCCCCACCACAGTCCACATTATTCTCTTCATTATCTTCACATTCCTGAATTTCACTTATCACCTCTTCGATTGAATCCTCCTTATTTTGTACGACACATAATTGAACGTCCATTTCCTTTCCAATGTCTGTCTCGTCTGCGTGGATTTCTGCTTCAACTGTCGAAATAACGAGTCCTTCGTCAGGTGATGCGGGAATTTCCACAAGCCTTCCAGCTCCTTCCTCATCTTGTCTTTCGTTGTCCGTTTCCACTTCGTCCATTCGTCCATCGCCAGTCCTCGTCGCGGTGGTAGTTCTGATGCTTTCATGGCCCAAGCCCGAATTATCGTTCCTTACTTCTAGCCCCTTTCTCTCTTTTCCATTCGCCGATTTGGCTCCACCTCCATGCTCATCTTCCCTTCCATTATTGTTCGCGCTGGATGAACTACTCTTTCCATTCTTAGGTATTTCAGGGAAATCTCCCTCATTAATAATGTAATTACTCTCACTAATATTCAAAATGCAGTCCTTTACTAGATGACCTTCTTTCCCACATTTGTAACATGTTCTACTCTGTCCACTATATAAGAAGGTTAAATTATAGCCACCAATATAAATTGATGAAGGGATGTTTTCTTTGCTGTGCGAACGCCATTGAATAAACCCTCAAAGGGCCCAACTGCAAATTTGTTATGCCTTAAGTGCTCTGCCTTTCCATACCTATTCAAAGTATCTATTATCACTTTATCATCCATCTCGAACGGTGCGTTCCTTATCGATACATACGAAACTTGTGAACTTAAATTTATAACTTTCACAGAGTCTGTTTCACTTAACTTTATAACTTTATCCTCGAAATTCTTCAAAACATCGGCAAATACATTTGCAGAGATTAGCTTTACCACAACCTTATTTCTATTTATATTCTGAACACCTTTCATGTCACTAATTCCTAATTTCATATGATTAAACAACACATTACTAACACTTTCCATGGTCACATAAGGCGCTGTAAAATGCAGGCCAAAGGAGTCTTTCCTCCTGAGAGCATGTTGTGTATTATAAGCCATCTTAACTAACCTGTTTTTATGTTTTGATTAACTGCCAGTTCTGTGTTTCTTGGAAACAGAGGGAGAGCGGGAGGGAGACACTACGAGCCCCTAACCCCCGAGGCAAGTCGCCTCAGGGCATACTCGTTCACCGGCCAAGAAGCTGGTTCGTCAGGTGTGTAATCAAAAGTAAATTTGCCTAAATTACAACACTGTCTTGGCACATATAACACTAAAAACACACCGCTAGTATCACATCACTTTTAGACACTGCTGGAACAGTAGAAAAACGAGAAAGAGCCCATGGTATAATCTCAAAGTTGAGAAAGACAGGAGCACTTGAAAACACGTCTTCCTTCTTTGCCCGACTAAAGTGAAGTCCAGTATTCAGATATATTAGGTTACCAGCGAGCTGGATTCCGGCGCCGACCCACGACGGAAACCACCACGATATGGTGTTCAAAAAGGACGCGAATAACCTGATTCAACCAAGGAGGTTTCGACCCTCTCTTTGACCGACACGGACACGGACACAGAAAAGGCAGTATCTCTCATCAGTAGACAAGTCAAGCTCATCATCTAACGATGACTTCATGCTGTTCGATAGAGTTCATACAAAAGTCTACAGAAAAGATGAGCAGTACATGAAATAAACTACAAGAAAAAAGGGGTTTGGAGAATATCATCATCTTTTCAGTGATTATAAAAGGGGTGAATCAAGATTTTTTTAGTACACAGGGATGACACAAGAGACATTCAACTAAATTCTCAAGAAAGTTGAACATCGTTTTGTGAACACATGATGCAACTGACATGAGCAACCCATTCAACCTGAAGAAACACTTTGCACTCGCAAGAAAACTGTTCGGTGCACATTAGCAAAGGCTGTTCATAGTCCACAAATGTCATCAAAAGTGAATTTCTATATTCGAAACATTGCTGTACCACATGTCTTGAAATGAAAATTTGGTCAGTACAACTTCTACCTTTTCGAAATCATACATGTTCATCTCACCTCTTTTCATCAATCTTTCTCTCTGGTCTCTTTAGAATACGCATACTATATGTTTTCATGACCACTGACATAAGTGTGAGGGCTCTGTAATTATTTCAATGAGACAGTGTTTTAATTGGGCCCAGTTTACTTGCTTTCGAACATAGATTTAAGCAAAGTAAAAATTCATATTGTGTGTACAGTAGTGTTGAATTAAGGCTTTTTAAAGATTTTTTTTTTCTTTTTCGTGTGTGCTATATGTCTGTATGGCACCTCTGAGAGAGAGAGAGAGAGAGAGAGAGAGAGAGAGAGAGAGAGAGAGAGAGAGAGAGAGAGAGAGATTTACTGGTGATGTCTATGCTGTAAACCCGGGATGGGGAACCTATTTCGTATTGAGGGCCATTTGGTCATTCATGATTTCCTCCAAGAGCCCAAGGCAAGAGCCATACAAAATTACGAACATTCATGGGTCAAACAAAATTTAACTGTTAATATTTTTGGCTTTATTATTGTATGTGCAGCATACAATAACAAGCCCTGAATGCGTGAATATAAAATTACAGTATTTTATCTTAAAAGTCTTAAATAATGTTGCATTGTTGATATATGAATGCGAAAACAATGCTGCTTCATAATAATTCTAGCATTTCTATAAAAAATCTTCACTTTTTTTTATTTGATGTCCCGAGAATTTAGCAAATGGAATTTAAATGATTAGTGGGATGGCTTTTACTCTTTCTCTTTGGCGAGATTTTTAACGCAAATGATTCTTCGCTAAGGTAAGTTTAAAAAAGAATTCCTCACAACAATATATGATTGCAGATATCGATACATTTTTCAGTGTATGCCTCCACTAAGATGGAAAAGTTTCTGTCTTCATATACCGTCCTCAGGATGCCTGAAAACTTTAAATCAATCAATCAATCAATCATATACCGTCCATAGAAGTCTATAAGCGAGAGATTGTTGTACCTAGCCTTTAATTCATCATCACTTTGCAGTTGAATTAATGCTAGTTGTAGGTCGGAAGGGATATCTGCTGAGTTCACATTAAATGGTGTAGCAAAGATGTTTAGTTCCTATTATTTACTTTTAACGTCCCCGAACCTTTCACTAAATACCTCAAATAATTTTGCACATTCATCAGCATACTCGGATGTTGACCAAGAATTTTTTTTTTTATTGCAAGGTAGGGAAATGTAACTATGTTATTGTTTCCAAGGTCACATTTTTTACAGTTTTAATTTGACTTCAAATGATTTCATACTTTAAAGCAGTGAACTGAGAAACTGCTTTGACCCTTGAAGACCGATATTTAGTCCTTAAAGATACTAGTTATGCCGATCATAAATGTGAGATGGCACAGCCACTTATCATCACTGAATTTCATAACAGGTCTTCCCTTCATCTCTATGAATAGCTATATTTCCTCTCGAAGTGTGTAAAATCGCATGAGCCTGTTTCCGCAGCTTAGCCAACGACCTTCACACTAATAGACAAAGTCACTATACTCACTGTCAAGTTCATTCAGTATTTTCTTTTAAACTGTCGGCAGGTTAATCCTTTGCTTTTGATATAATTAATGGTAGATACTACTACTGACATAACCCAGTTAAGTCGCAGTGACTCTGCACACCAACTCTGCGGATTCATAATGCAGTGACACACAATTAAATTATTAGGGTTAATACCAACACGACCCAGTTAATTTTTAACTTAGTACTAACCCTTGCTTTCAGTTAACCATGGCTGGAGCCCCATTAGTAACTAAGCCAGTGAGCTTTTCAGATGTTAGCCCAAATCTGTTCATGATGATTTGAGTCTTTCAAACAAGTCTTCGGCAGTTGTAGTGCCTTGCATAGGTTCCAAAGAAAACAACTCGTCTCTTGTCTCAAAGTCAGCAGTTACCCCACAATTGAAAAGAATCTGCTGAAAAGTATTTGTTATAAATAGGAAATAGGAAATCTATTGCATAGTCTGCTAATGTTCTTTGAACTTCTTTTAATGTCTTTAGCCATGTCACCAATCCTATCGGAAACAGTTCTGCATGACTAACTAACACTTTCAAACATTTTAGCCTTTTCTGGTACGGGCAACTCCGCAGCAGCCATGCACTCTTTTACAAATTCAACTTCTTTGCAATTAGCTCAATTACTGAAAAACTAGTCTGAACAATTTTATTTTTATCACAACAAGGTCTGGAGAACGTGGCTTGTTGGGATTCCAAACCCCTGTTAAGAGCATTTATTTTATCCACACGTAATTGACCTTGTAACTCCTGTAATTTAGCGTGCTTTGAATTATGGTGCCGCTACACATTAGCTTTTTTTCAACACAGCCAATGCCTCTCTACAGCCAACCACACTGGTTTCCCCTGTACCTCAATAAAGAAAATAGTAATTTGACCAGTTGTTTTGAAATGCTCGACATTCGGCATCAACCTTCCTCTTTTTTCAATGTTGCCATTTTGGTATGATATACCTATCCAATGCGGGCACAAAAAGTGTCTACATAGTTTGCCGTGCTACTCAAAAACTTTGCCAGTGCTCAACAATAACGGTAGTGAAGTCTAAATTGAACGTGAACTGAAACTTCGTCTGCAATGCAAAGTAAACTGTTTCGAACACGTAGATTTCGTAGATGAGCATCTTATCTACAAACCCTCGGACGAGAAACGTAAGGGTAGGCGAATCTTGTATCTATTTAACCGCTGTAACTGGATATGAATCATAACCCTATCAATATAAACATATAAATTTCTTGAACTTTCATCTTATAAGTTTAATGTGGCTAAGCCACAACAACTTGATCATTCCAATCAGACTTTCATCGATTTTTTTTCTAATTATATATATTGACTTGTAGGACAAACCAAAGGATTTACATATATATCACTCGAGGGCCGGATAGAAAGACCTTGAGGGGGAGGGGGGCTCGGCTTGGAGCCCCGGCAGTAGGGTCAAGGCCGTCTCAAATACAGGCCTGGTCAGTGGGGGAAGAGTTTGGCTAGAGTAGGTTGATGATATGGAGACGTGACACCTGGCCATCCTCAACCCTTCTTTGTATCACACACCACTTACTATGCATACACTTTGTGTCTCGTTACAGTTTACAGCTGATTTAATAGATCATACACACCACAAGGAGACGACTCTGAATAATCCGGCTAAGAAAAATTAGACAGAAAAAAGTAAGAAAATTAATATAAAACTTTCCCGAGGCAGTTGCCTTATTCCCAGACCCACTGATTCCAAACTACGCCTGTATACCGAAAAAAAATTGAATGATTCTAACAATTTAATTAAAAAATTTAAAACATTAACATAAATAAACATTTCCGGCAATTTAAACTTATTTAATATTATCTTTTGCACAATCACCCACAATCGTATGATCTTGCTGTAGCCTACATTTTCTTTACTTGAAGTATTTGACGGATTTATTTTTAATCTTTTACTATTAATGTTTGCAATGCTCTTAGCTGTGAGGTTCTTCCCAATTGTCTTATCGAAGAAGGATATGTTAGATTCAATATCACTAGGTTTGAAGTGTAGCTGTGTTACCTGAAAAGTGTTTAAATGCAATATTAAAGTGCATAACACATTTTCATAAAAATGAGAGAGAGAGAGAGAGAGAGAGAGAGAGAGAGAGAGAGAGAGAGAGAGAGAGAGAGAGAGAGAGAGAGAGAGGAAGCAACCAAAGAATGCGGAAGCAAGAATTGAAAGAGAAGAAATCAAAGAGATAATGAAGTAGTAAGTAGCAAGGGAAAAAAGTAAGAATACCCAAGTAATTTTGAAAACAGTTAGGTAATCATTAAATTAAATCCTTACACAAGAGGCTGATATTCTGTGACCAATACCACATGAACAATGTAATGTAATTATAATTATTACAACATTAGATATAGTGCTTCTATTTAGGAACATATTCGGCTCTCCTGATAACGTGCAGTCACTTGGTTATTTTCTTCATCAGTATTTGGAAAGGAAAACACATACTTTCGGTCCATTTCGGTAACTCTCTTTGCAGTTTGGTACACGCCATATAATAGGCTCGAGTCTGGATTCCAAAATAGTAAAATTTCCTGGAATAACAGCAGAAAAATTTAAAGAAATAGAGCGCGACCCCTTTACTTAAAGCCTATAGTAGCAGTGTGATAGCACTACTCGGGATGCGTGGGACCTTTCTTACACCCCCCCCCCCCCCCCCCCACTGACCAGGCCTTCTATCGAGACGGCCTTGGTAGGGTCCCCATCCCTGTTGTAAATCAATATCCTACTCAATAATAATAATATGTGGTATTCACACAAAGATAGATACACACTTACACACTCATCATGACAGACGACAGACACCGAAATGTTTACCTCAAGTGACACATTCATCGAGTAGCGTGGGCTGAAACATGGCACATCGTATTAGGGAATATCCCCAGCTTGATCACCCCGCCCCCTCGCAGATCTTGATTTTAGATCAGTCAGAATAGAGTACCCGGGTTCTATATCATACATGTATTCAATAAACCATGTGAGTACCTATGTAAAACATGAGTAGTGCCAATCTCAATACATGGCGCCATTTTGTCACCAGCAGCCGTTGTACAAGCAAGCACATCCAGCCCGATGTCTCTCTCTCTCTCTCTCTCTCTCTCTCTCTCTCTCTCTCTCTCTCTCTCTCTCTCTCATATTGACGAAAGAATGATATATGATTAATGAGAGTACAACTAATGAATGAGTGAGAGGGGTTTGTATTCACAGTTTGTATATTATATACAAATGTAAATCCGTATACAATGCTGTACTCTCTCTCTCTCTCTCTCTCTCTCTCTCTCTCTCTCTCTCTCTCTCTCTCTCTCTCTCTCTCTCTCATAAGATTATTAAGAGTACAGGCAATGAATGAGAGACAGAGTTTTGTAATTATATTTGTTGAATTATATATGAATGTGAATCTCTATACGATGTTGTAGTATTTTACTCTCTCTCTCTCTCTCTGTCTCTCCTCTCTCTCTCTCTCTCTCTCTCTCTCTCTCTCTCTCTCTCTCTCTCTGTCTACACTGAATGAGGGATATTAAAACATAATAGGACTAAATATGAGTAAGAGATAATTAAAATATCTGAAAATTAACACTTATAAGATTGTTTTATTTTAAGGTGATTATTCTAGGTCTTGATAGAACTGCAGTCACTCTTCAAGTTGAAGAACCTATAAGAGAATTCGATTAAAAAAGAAAAAAAAAAAAAAAGGAAACGCAGCTGGTGGGCTAAGAATTTGCGCTTTATATAATTTTCAAATGTTTCACTCCTTTTATTTACTGTGTGTATAATATGTTATGTATGGTTATTGATATATGATTTTTCATTTGCTGAATATGAATTCATGTTTTTACTCGTATTTCTGCATCTGCATACTCCATTTATTACTATCATTTTTCATTTGATTATAATTTACCATCTTACCATCTCATATGCTATTTAAAGCAAAATTAAGGTTCCTACATTATCATGAGGACATGACAGCATCTTTATTGTCTCTTTGTCAATCATTTAAATTATCTTAATAACCCAATTGAGGTAAAAAATTATGTTAATTTCTAATAATAATTCTTCAATTGGCAGAAGCATTTTGAAAAGGATTAGTTAAAAATAAACGGGTTAATGAAAAACGGAAAACTAATGTGGAACGATATTTCAACCTTTATTTTCTCACCATAACCTCCCTAAACATAATAAATCTCCTGTTCAGAAAGGTCTATCTGATAGACCTAGTGAATATTGTCAGATAGGATCCTGAATATTACAAAATGCAACAAAGCAATAGCATTTTGAGCTCTAGAAAGTTTTGCAGTTGTCGTACACAGCGATAGAATTATGTAGTAGTACTGGTACTATGGTATTCAATATGATTATATTATTTATTACATGATATACTAGTGAAATTTCTATATTTATATCTATCTATCTATATATCTATGTATATATTATATATATATATATATATATATATATATATATATATATATATATAATATATATATATATATATATATATATATATATATATATATATATATATATATACAGTATATATATGTATATATATATATATATATATGTATATATTTACCTATTTATATATATATATATATATATATATATATATATATATATTTACCTATATATATATATATATATATATATATATATATATATATCTATATATGTATGTATATATCTATATATGTATGTATATATATATATATATATATATATATATATATATATATATATATATATATGTATATATATATATATATATATATATATATATATATATATATATATATATATATATATATATATATATATATATATATGAGATGTCGGAATATGAGTTTTCTTCCTTTATTACAAAAGGTTTGTTCGTAAGTACAACATACACAACTACCCTCTTAGGTGAGGGACTTGTCAACTCGAGTGCCCAAAGGCAACTAAAATGCAATCTTGTATAATAAACATGCAGAGATATAGGTTTTTGTAAGAATTCTCATGAGGAAAAAGTTCATTTACCTTGATGTACGACACACCTCTAAATACATAGATTAGGACGTTACTCCGCCACCCCCCCCCCCCCCCCCCCACCTCCTCACACCGGGAGGAGGTGTGCACTCGCCCTCACTAGTCTATGATATATGAAGACACTCCGACCCGGAATAGGCATGGCATGTACTAAACAGAAATGAAACATGATATATATATATATATATATATATATATATATATATATATATATATATATATATATATATATATATATATATATATATATAGAAATCACCCAAAAAAAGAATTACACATCTTCCACAAAATAAAAATATTGCATGTGAAAATGTACACAATGCACTATCAATATTTCCACTCATTTCTTCTTAAGCCCTCTGCAACTAAAATACAGAATACCCAAAGTGAAAAAAAAATCATAACATTAATCTTACACAACCTCATCAATAACCTCCCTCTGGTTGTGGGCAATACGGGTTTTTTTGGGCCTGACAGGGGTAGGAATATATATTCATTCATCCCTCGATTTGACTTGTCCGGGTTTACGGCACAATTTCGCAACATAACTCACCACCACCGTTTCGCCATTTATTTAAATCACTACAACACTTTCACTCGCTACTTTCAACTGGTGGCTACTAGCCATTTTCCTGAGAAAATCATTCATATTTCCGCCCTTCTCTTATAACATTAAGTATAAGGTATTCACATCTACACATTCTCTAACACTGCTTATCCTGAAGGCTGAACTCTTAATCCTGCACCCATTTGCCATTTGGAAACCACCCCAGTCCCAGAAACGAGGAATCATATAAATACCTTAATAAAACAGTATCCGCCTGACGGATCTCACCTGACCGATTTGACCAATGATTGTTTTTAGGTTCACTCAGCAATGTTATACGTATTGCCACACCCAGCAAAATTACCACAACATTTTACGTATACATTAAGCATAAACTTAAGAACACATTGTTATCATCAAGTTTATTGAAAACACGTCAAAATTAGAAATGAGGTCTGTTCAAACAACAACAGGAAAGGGGAAAAAAAAATTCTACTCATCAACTCGAGGAATATCACGTATGCAGGGATAAGGGGGAACACTTTCGAAAACTACCTCTTTAGGCACCACATGTATGTTTTTCTGATGATGTTCAGACACTGCGCCATTAATAATGCTTTGTATCACAACTGTGTTAGATATAACCATCTTTACTCGGTATGGACCCAAATACGCTGGCTCTAGTTTGTCTTTCCTAGATTGTAATCATTTCAAATACACACAATCACCCACAAATACTTTTTCTGGTGCTGTTTTGAACCGACCATCATACTTTGAGCTGTGTTTTTCATTAGGTCTTTTCAAACACCTTTCAGTGGTGTTAATTTCTCTCCTAAATAGATTTAATAAATATACACGATATTGCTCAGTTAAATAATTTGGCAATTTTTGCGAATTAATGAGTACGGTATATGGTAACACAGGATCCTGTCCAAACACTAAAAAGAAAGGCGTATCCCTGAGTGAAGCATTATATGCAATGTTCAAAGCTAACTCAGCTGTAGGAAGCATGGTATGCCAATGAAGGGGGTCATCAGTCACTAAGTAACGCAAAATTCGCACTACTTCCCTATTATGCGATTCTTCTAAGCCATTTGCTGAAGGCCTATATGCGGTCACTGAAAAGTGTTGAATTTTCATCAAGTCCGTGCCTGATATCACCACCTTATAAACTCAGGACCATTATCACTTATCAAAATTTTTGGGCAACCAAACCTAGTAATAAAAGAGCACAGCACCTGGGCTAATGAATTTTCCGATTTATTCAACATTGCGTAAGTATGAGTGTACCGAGTAAATGTATTCACAAATACACATATATACTTATGTTGTGTTAAACCAGTAGGAATTGGTCCTACTACATCCATATGCACTCTTTAAAACTTAATAGGAATCGCAGGCCACTTTCTGGCTTCTGGTATAGTGTTTTTATGTTCTTTGAAACAGTTACAAGTATGACATCCTTTTATGTAATTCTCCATAGATTTTTTCATTCCTAACCAAAAGAAGGATTCACGTGCTCTCCTGAATGTTCTATCTATCCCTAAATGCCCTGCATGAGGACTTGCAAGTACAATGTGGATGGCTCGATTAATTAAAGAGGGAGGAAGAACTACCCATGCACAAAATTCCCCTCCCCTCTTCTCGTGAGCACAATATAAGATATCATTTTCTATAAAAAACTTCTCACGAGGCACATCCAGAAATGACGGATAACTCTCCGATTCCCCTTTAATCACTGCTCGCACTCTTTCAATCCATTCCACTTTTTTCTGTCTCTATTGGACTTCTTTTATGTCCCAACCTTCTGAGTCAATCAAACCTACATCATCAGGGCATTCATTCTGGACACCCCAGGTCATGTCCTCGGCCACCCACATATATTCCCTTTTGCCGCTCGTATCTCTCTCTCTCTCTCTCTCTCTCTCTCTCTCTCTCTCTAGCATCTGCAACTCTGTCCCTCTCTCTCTCTCCGCTACCGTGTTCCATTTGTTCCTCGGGAGAATTCATACCCCGTTCTGTATTTTCTCTAATTTGATGGGAGTCTTCAATATTTTGGTTACATTCTTCATTCCTTTTTTGTGCCCTAGTTGTTACTGCTATTACTGCACCTCTAGAAAGAGCATCAGCTACCTTGTTAGCTTTACCTTCTATGTGGTGAAAATCCTTTATATTAAACTTTAACAATCTCTCGATCCATCTCGCTTGTCGAGAGGTCAAATAATTTTTGTAATACATATCTCGTAAGGGGCGATGATCACTTTGCAACTCAATCGACTGACATAAAAAGAACCGATGCCTCTCTAGAACCCAAAAAATAGCCAAAGCCTCTCGATCGAATGTACTATAAATCTTTTCTGCCCCTTCTAATGACCGGAAAGCAAAACAAAATGGGTCGCTCTCTGCCTTTATCATCTCGTTGAGAAACTATGCCATCAATTGCTACGCTACTCGCATCTATTGTCACTAAAAACGGGCGATCAATTCTAGGATATGCGAGTAATTCATTGTTAGTTAAGACAGATTTCAAATGGTTAAAGGCCCTTTCTTCTTCTCCTCCCTAATTTATTACTTTTTGTTTCTTTAAAGCATCTCAGGGTCTCGCTATCTCTCCAAAACCTCTTATGAATTTAAGGTAATACCCAGCAAACCCTAGGAATCCAGCAATTTCATTAGAGTTACGTGGCCTGGGGAAATCTCTAATAGCCACTACTTTACTAGGGCAGGGTTGGATACCTTCAGTGGTTATCATGTGACCTTAAAATTCTACCTGTTTACAGAAAAATTTGCACTTTGACAAATTTATTTTCAAACCATTACGTTTCAATGCTTCTAAAACTTTACGAATATTATTATCATGTTCTTCGGCTGTTTTCCCTGTGATTATAATATTGTCTAAATAAACAAGAACATTATGGCCAATTAAGGGAGACCAAATTGCCATCATGATTCTAGAGAAATGACTTGGATCATTTCTAACACCGAAAGGAAGAAAATTAAACTGAAATAGTTGATCATTAGCTAAAAATGCCGTTTTACATTTACTGTCTTCCTGGATGGGTATTTGATAGTATCCAGATTTTAAATCAACAGTTGTAAAATATTCACTATCCTTTACTTTCACAAGTAATTATGCGATCGAGAGCAATGGGAATGCATTATCCATAGTGACTGCATTCAACTTTCTATAATCAACACACAATCTTACCCAGCCATCCTTTTTTTCTAACAGCTACAATTGGAGAAGCCAAGGGGGATTCGCTCTCCTTGATTATCCCTTGTTCCCTTACTTTATCAATTTCCCTTTCTATCTCTCCCTGGAAATGAATGGGTACCTTATAAGGCCTTGACCTGATAGGCCTCGCCTGCCCAGTTTCAATGCTAAAGAGAAATCGATCAATCGTCCCAGGTGGCTCATCTCCAGTTGCAATTACATCAGAATAATTATTGACAATGTCCCTAACTACATGTTGATATTCTGACGGCCATAATTTTCGTGCTTGCATAATCAAATTCTGAGTGTGGTCGTCTGTGTGGGCTGAAGTTGTGGCTCCCAACATCCCATCATAAGCAATTTCACAAAACTCTAATTCACACAATGAATCACTTCCTAATACAACGCTTTTATTTGTCAAATTAACTATCGTTATATCAACTCTGTTCTCTTTTATTTCCATCAAGCCTTATAATACCATATGGGCCTAATTGTCCTGGGGTTTAACAACAACCTTAGTTCCTTCCGCTAGGGGGCGACACGGGGTCACTGATATGCTCGTAAGTGTCTGGGGAGAAATTCCTAAAATAGCCTCGATTCCTGGAATTCCCAAGGTGGGTAAGACAAAAAAAATCGTGTATAAACTTCACAGACCCCACCTAAAAGTTGACGACTGTTACATGGTTTATGTGTAGTTTATTTCCTCCTGGCGTTTCAAGAACAATGGATGCCGCAGACTTTAGTGGGTTTGATGAGAATCTTTTTTTCAATCAGTGAAACGCTGGCTCCTGTGTCGATCAGCGCTCGAATGGATTTATCTGGCAAGTCAATCCTAACTGCTAACATTCCTTGACGGCCATTACGAGATATGGGGCTCAGGCCAATGACTTCAGCTGCAATGACACTGCTCCTTTGTGCTGCGGGGTTGAGGTCGGGGGTACCGGTGGAGGTCCCATTGCCTGCTCGGTCACGTCTGTCGTCACTGCTTCCTTGGCTACTGCTTGTGATGTCATGCAGGGGGCGGGGGCATCGAACTCCCTTGTGTCCCCCTTCCTCTGCTTCCTTTTCCTCGGATGTTGGGCGGGGGGAGGTGTACGTGTGCCACAGCCCGGCTGCCCTCATCGTTTTTTGCTGATCACTCTCGAGATAGATGACCGTAGGCGTGACAAGTGTAACAGCAGGGGGGGGGAGGGGGGATCCTTGGGGGGTGGGGGGTGGGGGCACTCCACTTGTCGGTACCCCTCTCGCCTACACTGCCGGCATCTGAAGAAGACTTTGCTAACTCTGCGCTCTCCTCTACCCCCCTTCGGTGGTCGGGTGCCTTCTCAAAATCGGGGCCGTTATTCCCAGTTATTTTTTCTACTGGCAAACTGTCTAAAATGTTTTGTATCGCACTCACTACATCTGCTAACGAGCGATTGTCATCGAACAAATAACCACATAAATACTGGTTTACTATGCTGCGAATATGTTTACGGGCAATTGCTTTTTTATCTCCTTCTGGGAGATTGGCACTCCGGGTAACAAACAAATTGCAATCTCGAAAAATGCGAGTGGCCAAACTAAGAACGGATTCACCTTCCCGTATTTTGGTTTTGTAATTTTCTTTCATGTCTCCCTTACTCGCATCAGGCAAGGCATACTTCTCAATTAAACATTGTTTTATTTCAGTATAATTTCTAAAACTGTCTTGCGGCGAACACAGTACCTTCATTGCTGGAGCATCTTTCAGCAATCTTATTACTTGAATAGCTTTTTCTCTTTCCAACCACCCATATGTAACTACTTCATAGTCTCTCAAAACACTTCAATCTATTGAAACCCTTCGTTAGGCCGCTGATCCTCAAAATACCTAACTCTTGCCTGGAGTTCTGGCAACTTTCGAACTACAATTTGCCTATCTTCACTTGGCTGTGCATGTGTACTTTCACTTGTGTGCGTTTGAACTTTGTTTATGTACGTCGGATATGCTGTGGTTGCGTGCCGTGCCTCTTCTTATTCAACCAAGAATCTGTTCATTAATTGTTCTAAGTTTTCTAACTTATTTTCCAGTTCTTGCACTCTAATTTCCTGTCTATATTCTTTACGGGAACGCTATATCCCACTGCTCCTTCGTTCTCATCTCCGGCAGCAGAAGCGACTGCTATGTTAGTCCTTGTGTATCTAGGTATCTTGAACTTTTATTTCAGTAGCTCAATGAACAACTTCACTCACAGCATACACAAACAGACATATTTTTACACCTGATACTCATATGACCCATGTAGATGGATAATAAGACGGCGCTGAGATATAGGTTTTTGTGGAATTCTCGTGATGAAAGAGTTCATTTACCTTGATGTACCACACAATTCTACATACATGATTTAGGACATATATAGTGAAATAATAAAAAGTTTTGAGTTTATATATAATTACCTACTAATATTTATATCTTTACTAGTATATATATATATATATATATATATATATATATATATATATATATATATATATATATATATATATATTAATTAGTTTTTATTTTTTTCAATGGAAATCCATATTTCTTAAAGACGATATCAGTATATGATACAAATAGTAGTATAATTGTTAAAGTATTATTTAGTAGTCAATAATGATAACTAACGTAAAATGAATAGTGAAAATATGGCATTGCATTAGAGATATTTAATATTGATATATTTGGTACACGATGTAGGTATTCAAGATAAGACAATAGTAGTGAATAGTAGCAATAGGTATAAGTTATTGAAAATGAGACGTATAATTAGTGATAAAATTGTGAAGGTACGATATAGTACGTACTATATGTACTGAAAATAAGATACAGTTGTTAAACTTGTGGATAGTATTTTAAATATGATGTGCTGATATAATATGATATACTTTAGTAGTGAAGATAAAATATATTAGTGAATATGGGATATAGATTAGGTTATAGTATGGAAAATAAGGGAAATCAGATGAGGGGACAATAGTTTTCCATTTGTTTTAATTCAGGGAAGGCTGGGAAGTATTCTTAATAAAAAGTACTTAGAGAGAGAGAGAGAGAGAGAGAGAGAGAGAGAGAGAGAGAGAGAGAGAGAGAGAGAGAGAGAGAGAGTCCAATGAAAGATTATTAGGAAAGCTAAAGATTTTAGATGCTTTCTCTTGTCTATTATCAGACTCAGGCAAAAAAGTATGTTATTGTGTAGTATCAGATTAATAATTATATTCAACACATAAAGAAAAAGTGTGGACATAATAATTAGTATTGCCGGCCACTAGGCACAGAGGCTGGTTATATAGCTGAATTCAGTGGTAATGAATGATTAACGGTGAAAATAAACTTCGCATAGACTTATTTAAAAAAAACTTGAAAAAGAAATACCAAAATAATTTCAAGTATTTACATAATTTCCTATCCAGTGATAAAAACACGACCCCAACGTGATCATATCTATTGTAAGGACGACTTTCCTTTCGAGGTACATAGTGAAATTTACATTAAAATATACTTGATTCAATAACTAGATAGTTATAAATGTATAAATTACATTTATACAGAAAAAGAAACGTGATTGATGAAATAATGATGTACTAACAAAATTTAAAGCGGATAAAAATATGCATTGTAAAATCAACTATGCTCTTCCATCATTAAAGATATCTCGCCCAGATATTCATTTTTTTTATATTTGTTAAGAAAATGTCCTGGTTTTCAACCACAGCTTAGTAGGGGACAATTATTGTTCAAATAAAGCCTACCAGGGTTTACGTGTTCAGGACATGTAAGAAGTAATCTTATCTTGTAGGATTTATGTTGAATGCTCATAAATCTTCTCTTTTGACGTATGATTATAATTTCATTTCCCAAAAGCGTCTTGTATGTAAAAAGACTCACCCCCATTGAGTACACGCACGCACACGCCCTTTATCAAGCTCTTTTAAGGATTAGATTGCTAGTCCCATGAAATTCATAAAACCCATTCTCTCTTTATCGTTTATGAAAGTTGCCTTCAACTTCACACTAATTTTCAAACTTTTCTATTAGGATTACGAAAGTTTTAATCGATAAGCCTTATGGAAAAACGAGCAGTTGATACAAAAAGTTCGGGGTATTGAAAAAAAGTGAATCTTATACTTTATGAAAAGATTCGTTTACCTTGCAAGTCCTCAACTATTTTTCTATAACCCTCAAAAGGTCTACCCCAGCCCTTGTTACTTTCTGTTTGTCTGCTTGACTATTTGTCTGATAAACAGACGTGTAGGGGGAACTGTTTGATATGCAAACAAACCTTATTCTCTGATTATCTGGACTAACAATGGTATAAAGTATTTACCGTAAATTACGCCCATTTCCATTACAAAAGTAAACTTTACTACATGTATAATCCTTTCCTAAATCCTGTATGTGATGTTATATACTATAAATATATATACATATATATATATATATATATATATATATATATATATATATATATATATATATATATATATATATACATGTGTGTGTGAGTTTGTATATATTATATATATATACAACACAACTACGAATCCAACTGTTTTTAGTCCACTGCAGGGCAAAGATTTCATGCATATCCTAATTCATGTATAGGTTTAGGTCAGTTTTCATTACCACGTGGGCCGATTGCTGATTGATGATAGTGTGAGATTTTCATCTGCTCGCTCACAGCAAACCAACCTAGTATAGGTAGCCCGGTCACAAATAAATGAAACAGTAAACAATTGGGGTCAAGTCGATGACCTATTTTGCTGCCTTCGCTTGAGTATTAGGCAGCCTACACACGGAGCGTTTTTTCGACGACCGTCTTTTACAACGATCGTCGTAAAAACTGCCACTACCTACACACGGGGCGTTGTTTTGTGGTTCAGTTCGCAGTGCAGCGACAGCAGTCGAGGAATAAAGACTGTGTTATTTATCGCAATGGATGAGGAAATTGAGGATGTTTTGATTGCATACTCAGCATACAGAACACTCTACAAGAGAAAGAAGAGGAGAATGTGGATACACTCATTGCTAGCTGTTAAAACCAGATATTTCCCCAATTTATTTGCTGAACTTAGAAATGATGAAAATAAGTTTTTCAACTATTTCCGAATGTCCAAAGATTCGTTTGATGAACTGCTGAGTCACCTACAATCATCGGTGGAAAAAGAGGACACCAATATGAGACAAGCAATAAAACCTAGTGAAAGACTGGGAATACACACCTGCCACTTGCAGAGCAGTGCAAATAACGACTGAACTTTAGCAGGATGACACCCGACGCTTCAGCGTCAAAATGACGGTCGTCTTCTTGACGCCTCGTGTGTAGGACACCGTCTGCTAGCACAGTTAGCTAAAACTGATCGTCGTTTTTGACGATCGTCATAAAAGACGGTCGTCGAAAAAACGCTCCGTGTGTAGGCAGCCTTAGACATAGAGCCAGTTTTGACTGGCGCCTCTGGGGCCTCTGGTGCCTCATACCTGATGATTAGGCCCTTTTTCTGTTTTCAACTTTGTCGTTCCAGGCAAGGGCGCAGGGGCTACAGCCAGGAGACCGTTGGACATTGACTCCTATTTGAAGAGTTGACCCATACCCAGGGCCCCCCAGGCAAAAAGGCACCAACCCCCAGGGCACCAATGGATCACACCGCCCTTGCCTACTATGCCTTTGATCAGTTTGAAGAGAGCCCCGAATATGGGCTAACGTCCTTCTCGTTGGTGCCTGGGGCTAGAAAGCTAAGCAACTTGTAGTTTTCATTATAAAGTTAACGTAACTTATACTTGGTCTCCCGGGGCTGTAGTCTCCATATATGCCGAAACCTAGATGTGTATTGAATATTTGTAAAAGCACTCATTCAATGGTCATTTAAAGTAATTGATTTGTAGAACCTGTTTTTGTTACTGCCACTAATGATTGACTTATGAAATTTATATTAAGTGCTCCATGACTGTGTACTTATTGTTTGACAAATACATTTATAGTTGAAAGAACAGAATCGTATCTGTCTTATCCTCGTCTGTTTGAATTATTTTTATGAAATTGTTTGCCCGTGGTTTGCGACAAATAAATGGTGGCGTGCTAGTGGGATTTCATTCAACTATGCGAACTGAAATTACGAAATTACAACATGAGTGTTCCGGAGCAAGATAATAATTTCATCAAATCGGAGGAGACCGTCGGGGGCATAAATCATGTTGTAAGGCCACAAGGAGAACCTATACATATTAGAAAATCGGCGAACGCGGAGAGACCAGCACCACCGTGAGTTTACCAAAACAGCCCTCCACTAGAAGATGGGTTTGAATCCCGGGCTGGAGGGAATAGACGATACAGCGAATATGAAACATTTCTAAGTTCTGTGGAAGCAGTGACGTCGGACCAGTGTTGGACCGATCATCAAAAAATCATAGTAGCGAAACAGAGAGTTCGAAGAAATGCCCATAGGAAAGTGAGGGGAGATCTCGAATTCGTTGAACCCAGGTCATGGGCACATCTGAAAATAAACCTACAACGGAGGTTAGGCCTAAGTACCGCCGGACTACATGAACATTTATGTACCTATGTTCCCGTCCGGAAGAAGCAGCCAGGAGGACTTTTGTGGATCAGTTACCCACGGAGGACCTGCAGGGAGGAAACCTTAGTGCCCTTCCATCGAGATGAGCCGGCTGAAACAGACAGCAGGCAAGGGAGGAAACTGTAAGGAAACACAATCGTCCTCGAGAGGATGACATGACAATGTTCCTGTTGGAGGAGAAGACGGTACGCCCCCATGTACGCCTAAAATTGTCGTTGTGTTCAGTTTCCTGTCGCGGGAGCAATAGCATCGAAGCTCGTCGTCCGAAATGGCGACCCAGTACTCTACTATGGACCCTGTCAACAGCAGTTGGAGTGTGCCTAATTATCCTAACCATAGAGGATTTCGTCGTCAAAGCAGCAGCAGCGGGTGCATTGATAGAAACGGCAAGCCCACCAAGGCCAAGGAAAATCCTGAAAATTGGAAGAGGTCCCAGACGGCAACTGTAGGACGAGGGAACCAAAGCGACCCACAGCAATCAACCTACACATAAGTTAAGTAACGTGGTACAAAATCTAGAGTTTTATGATTGACTGATAAGTTTTGAGATTTTGTAAAAGTGTGTAGAGTAGCGAAGCTATCACTCCGTTTTCTTTACGTAATGTTAAAGTTAATGACAGAACACCAGTTTTGATTGAATAAAGCAACAAGTCAAGTAAAATGTTTTCAGTGTTAAAGCTTCGAGTAAAGATTAACTTTTCTGTTCACAAAAGAAGAAAATCAGATTGAAAATTGTTCTTAATGCTGTATGAACTATAAATTTTCGTTGCATAGTTTCTATGGTTTATAGTAGTTTAAATTTTTTTTCTTTTAGACCTTCGTGGTCAAAGATGTTAATTGTGTTTTTTAGGAAAGAGGTAAAGTCACATGTTGAGATGATTCTGTGTTAACAATAATAAGTTGTTTAATTCCAGAGAAGAAATTAAGTTTGTAAATTCAGTGTTAAGATGTGATTTTTGAAGTTCTTTATGATGTCCCTATTGAGTATGTGCTTGGTAAAATTATGGAGAAAGAAATGTAAATTAGGTATATTGATAATTTGGGAAAGTTGTGTCACAATATTTGTTCTTACGTCATACTCCATATAGTCGATCAGTAGCCTACTTAGATCGTTATGAAATGTTTTAAAAGAAAGAGTTAAGCTATTGTTTGTCAGTTTCGGTCTGAGATTATCCTAAATAATGAAGATTCGTTTGTTAACGTAATAACAGAAGTGAGTTCAGTTGTTAACAGTTGATAAGTAATTAGTAATGTCACGTAAGAGATTTAAAAATTTTGCGTTAGTTTCTTTTAGTTGCAATGTGTCATAGGTGATTTGTTTACCAGTGTTCGGTCTGATTGATGACACCGAGCATTGTCAAAAAATAATTTCAAGAAAGTGATGTCAGATGACATAGCAGGGAGCAACGAATGTGTTGTGATAAAAGGCCGGCCATAAGCGAAAATGTATTAAGCAAATGTGATGATGTGTGAATTCCCTGAGCAAGCATTATGATGTCACAGCCACTGTTAAAGGGCACATCTTGAATAAGTTTTTTTTGTGTGCTTAGAAGAAATCTGAAATTTTGACAAGTAACGTACTTTCTTTGAGTAAAGGTCAGAATTAGACCTTTGTTTTCTAACTCTGTGTAGGATTGTGTGTTTTGGGAAAATCATGACAAGTGAACAAAAATCGATTGTTTTTAGGTACTAATTAGTAATATGATATAAAGAAGAGAATTTTAGTTCTTATGTGTTTGTCAGTTCCAGTTAACTCGCAAGAACAAATAGGTAATGTGAAAAATTGAATAAATGGCGAACAAGTGGCCGTAGATTTTCATTTTTTTGTGGCAAGAAATAAAGTAAATGATTGGAATGATTCTAAAACCAGATATTTTTGACACAGTAATTTTAGCAGTTGTGTCAAAAGACTTGATAGGCTAACCTGTGACCCAGGCGAGCTAGACATCATATCAGCATAAGCCTTGATAGACACCCTGTGCGTCGAAGAATGGCTTAGTCAAGCAATAAACTCTGATTTATGTAATGAGTTTTTAAATTATTTATTCATTTTTGAGTATCGAGGGAATCATATCAACCGAACAAACTTTGGGTTAGATGGGGACAATGAGTAGCCATTCCGTTGCCTTCGTTAGTTAATTAATGTTTGATAAGAAAATGTTATGTTTTATGTCAGATTGTGTTAGAGAAAAAAGGGTATGTTTTTTATGTCAAAGTATAACGTAAAAGGTGGATTTGATTATAATTAGGTGATTTGGTGAATCCATCAGATAAAGCCTAGTATTTTAATGGCTTTGTGTATGTTTAAAGACCAATAAGAGGCTAGTTAATTGCCCTTCAGAATTATGTAAGTCTCAGTGACTTGTCTCAAAGATCAAACGAGAGTCGTTGTTATGTACGTGTGATTTAGGTTTTTTTTTTTTTCTGTTTGTGTAGTTTGTTTATGCCATATTACCTGTTTTATGTATAAGTTAGGGATGTAATTGTAAGATTTTGAGCTCAGTTTGTTTTTTTCTGGTTCCAGTAATTTTTACATGCCTTTTTTTGAGGGGGGGGGGTTCTATTCCTGATGTTTTTAGCTTTAAGTTCTTTGCTCGCTAAGAAATGCAAGAAAGATGCTAAGAAGAAAGATTTTGGTGATTATTGGAGAGATTGGGTCAGCAGAATTCTACCCATGTGAATCCCTGTGTGTAAATGTTTATGTTTGCATAGGTGCACATGAAGGTATGAGACGCGGAGAGAGAGAGAGAGAGAGAGAGAGAGAGAGAGATAGAGATGCGATATTGCGCACGCGCAGGCACGGCGTCAATATGCTCACAGGATAAAAAAAAAAGGGGGGGAAAGGATGAGAGAGAATTGCTATTTTTAGCTAATGATTGTCCCTTAACGGTAGGGAAGTAAGAAAGCTTTTCTGTAAAGTTTTTTCTTTCTCTCGGGAAATTGATTAAAGAGATTTATCTTTATTGACCTCTGTGACAGGTTATGAAGCATTTGTTATGTTCTTAAAAAAGTTTTAACATAATTTGGGAACACTTTTGACTTTGGAGAAATTCTATAGCGTTCAGTTTTAACGTAAATTAACCTTTTCCGACTGGTATTTTTTGTTGTTTGAGATTTAATATAGATCTGATCGGAATGATTTTCCTTGTTTGTAATTGCACTAGGATGTTTTGGTTTCAAATTAGTTCTCTGTGATGTGTTGTTGCACTCCCCAAGAGAGATTAGTTCACCAAACATTTAATTAGGCTCCACAAGGCACTAGAAGAATTGGAAGACTCAGGCCTACTTGGCTTAGGGCTATGAAGTGCGAAGTAGATAATAATGATGTGCTGGTAACGCAAGAGCCTTTTTTTGCGTGATCTAGGTCAGCTTGGATGAATAAGTGTCCTAGAATGATTGTTGTTGGTTTGACCGAGTTTGAGTTCGGCTTGGTTTAGGTACCAGCAAAAGAGATAAGACAACGCAAGATGAGAGTATCGGTGTTGGGAAAGCACTGTATTTAGAGTGTGTCTTTGTTGTGAAACTTTGTCTGAAAGCTTGTTTTCGGTTGTGATGCGAGCGATGTGTGAGAAGTTTGCTCAGATTGGAATTCGAACAATTGGGTATGGTGAATTTGAAAACATAGCCCTGATGACGATGTCGTAATGCGGGCGCGCTTGAGAAAAAGCGTGTCAGAGAGAGAGAGAGAGAGAGAGAGAGAGAGAGAGAGAGAGAGAGAGAGAGAGAGAGACTTTCTGTACTTGGGCGTCGAGATGTCCTTAGAGTTTTTGATGTCCCTTGTTGTGAGTTGACAGGTGCTGATTGAAACTTGGGAATTTGGACATTCCTGTTGTGGATTTTGAAGAATTGTTTTCTTTTTTCACCGTCTGGTTGGACTGGTGTTCTGTTTGATGCTTTTTTATGCCCTACCTGACCCTGGTGGAGGAGAAGAGAGGAGGCCAGATTCTTTATGCTGGCGAACCCTTTCTTGGGAGAGGTTGCTTTGTTGCCTTCAAGCAAGGTGCTTTGAGGAAGACTGCCGCCAGAGTTCATGCAATGAACACGGATGTGTGGGAAACACTCCCACCCAAGGAGTTGTTCTGGGAATACCAGGCATGTCTTACTTATTGCAAAGTATAGGCATAGCTCAAATGTGTAGTTGTAATGGTATCATTTTGTCATTATGTTGTTTTTTTTTCATAGATATACGCAGAAGCCTGCAGAAGTCTTCTGAGTGGAGGGACAGACCTTTGTTTGACTATGATACTTTTTGTAGATATGATACAGTTAGTTAGCTGTTGATGGTGATGCGCATTAATTAATTTTTAACACAGTTGTTTTTGGTTTTTATGAACTAGTACCTTAGTTTATAAACACTTTGCTAGTGCGATATAGGTATATGAGAATATTATGACTAATAACATTTATGATGATTTTTTTTTCTTTCTGTGTACAATGGTCATGATACGTTTGCTTTGTGTATTTCTTTTCACTCAGGGTTTCTCTGTGGATATGTGCACATGTGTTGATTTTCCTAGGAATCGTTTTTTTTCTTTTGTGTGTGTGAAACTTCTCTTTTAGGTAATTTGAGAGTTTTTGCCAGCATTTTTCGTTTAGGTTTAAACCTAATAAATGTATAATATATTGTGTTTACCAGTACTATATCTTAGATCTCTT
The DNA here is from genome assembly GCF_036898095.1 of Palaemon carinicauda. Classification (NCBI taxonomy): domain Eukaryota; kingdom Metazoa; phylum Arthropoda; class Malacostraca; order Decapoda; family Palaemonidae; genus Palaemon; species Palaemon carinicauda. The sequence goes on from NC_090728.1 coordinate 4,789,374, forward strand.
TCAGACTGAGAGTCCAATGAATGAGCAAGAGTGTTGGCTTGAGATATGAAGGCATTAATTCTTTTTTGTACGATGACTACATCCACTAACGGACTGTAGGAATTAGAAAAGGTAAGTATTTTTAGATACAAGGGTTACTTTCTGTTGTATAAATTATAACTTTGCAGTCACTGTCCTCTATTATATGTTCTCTTCATAAATCATACAGTATCCATACATGTTCCTATGTAAAATATGTATATCATGAATAGAGACATGTATAGTGTTGATTGACGATTAATTCTCTTTTTGAATTATCTTTGATATACTTTCACTGATAATGAGTATTTTTGTGTGATTTGTTTTAATGATGGAAGTCTCTGTATCAGATTTCGTTTGCTAATATGTAACCTTTGAATATTTTGATTCTTAGTTTTTGGTTGCCCATATTTATTGATATGTATTGTTTTTCAAAGTTATTTGTCACATTGCTTGTTTTGTCGGTATATAACCTTTGGATATTCTGTTCTTGATTCTCGGTTACTCATATTATGTATCTTATGTATTCATCTTGTTACAGTTCCTATTTTCTCATAGTAAAATGCCCAACTGCTATTATGATATGTATGAACTTGCTTTGTTCTGATTTTGTAGTTTGGTTGCTAATTGTTTTTCTTTTGTGAGAATTTGGATATATGTGTACTCGAAGCGAAATGCAGCAGAACAGTCACGTTTAGGGTTTTGTTTGTTTTTTTATTATTATCAAGTGAAGTAAACTATGTTTATGACACTCAGATTTTGTTGCAGCTTGAATTAGAAGTAATATTTGTAGTAAATCTTTTCTTTGGAACCTACCACAGTTCCAGGAGAAACTGTAACTTGGTAGGGGGGATTTGTCACAAATAAATGAAACATTAAACAATGGGGGTTAAGTTGATGACCTCTTCTGCTGCCTTCGCTTGAGTATTAAACATAGCGTCAGCTTTGACTGGCGCCTCTGGCGCCTCATACCTGATGATTAGGAAATATAAATAAATCACTATATTTCGGCCAATAAACATTGGCCCTCTTCAGGTAGTTAAGTAAAAATGAGGAATACAGTGGACAGCGGCGGTTTATGTAGGAAAGCAAAAAGGATGTTTCCAATTGTTTTACAGTTGTTATAAGTGCTGAAAGGATTAGCAAAATTTTATTACATCAAGGTGCGTCTTCGTCTTCATATTGTTGAGCCGCTCGGAGGATGTCTTGACCTCTGTTGCATATCTGGTGGTTGGTCTCCGTGGATTATCTTCTTAATGATGGGGTTGAAAAGGGTATTGTCCACTGTGTCAGCTTTCCATTGGCTGCCGGATAGGTTTATTGTGTTTGATTGTTTTATGATGGCTGATTCCAGGATTTTCCTTCTCTACGGACAAGTACTCTTAAAAAGCAAAGACAACTAACTTAAGTTAATCTGGTGCCCTATATCTCTAAGGTGAACGAAAATCCCCGAGTTTGCATAGCCAGACCTAACAGATCTTTTGTGTTCGAATAATCTTTGAGATAGCAAACGGCCCGTTAGTCCAACGTAAGCGTTTTCACAATCCCAACATACTACTTTATAAAAACCGGTTTCTATATCTCTTTTATTTTGATAAACATTAATAAGGGCGCTTCCTATGGTCTTGGGATATGAAAAAAAAGGGGTTCTCAGTTTTGATATTATTTGTTGCATTTTTAATGCCATCTATATATGGGAGTTCTATCTTATTTTTAAAATCTCTCTGGTTAGTAACATCACTATCTTTATAACAAATCGTGTTGGCTTTGTTGATGGCCTTTTCTATGACGTACGTCGGGTAGAATACCTGAGAGAGTTATTTGTAAAGAATTTGAAATAATTATATATATATATATATATATATATATATATATATATATATATATATATGATAAACTTTGACCATTTAAATGTGTTTTCATATTTCAAATATCCCATATATATTAACACATTAAAGTCTGGATTTTATTAGCAACCTCGGGATCAAAGCCCTAGGCGAAATCACTCGAAGACTATTATCTGTGCGGCCGGTCTTCGAACCCTGATCCAGGATACTTGTATGAAATTGACCATACCACTCATCCCGAGGTTGTTAAGAAAATCCAGACTTTAATGTGTTAATACAAGTGACTAATTTGATATATATACAGTATATATATATATATATATATATATATATATATATATATATATATATATATATATATATATATATATATATATATATATATATATATATATATATATATATATATATATATATGTATATATATATATATATATATATATATATATATATATATATATATATATATATATTAATATATATATATATATTATATATATATATATATATATATATATATATATATATATATATATATATATATATATATATATATATATACATATATATATATACATATATGTGAATGCATATATATACATTGTGTATATAAAACCTCAATTATTTTTTCTAGAACGTTGAAGCTATACCTAACACAGATTACACTAAATACATTTCCTTACAAAACAAATCGTACACTGATGAAGTTGTAAAGATTGATTTAAATGCCTCCCAATAATGTTATATACAATTTAAAGAAAATGGCTTGACGAAACGCCTGTCTTGTAGCTAAAAATCTCTACAAAGACGGTGTTTCCGCAAAGCTTCTTACTGCATCTTATTTTGTTTAACAAATAGAAACTAATTTTCTCTTTACCTTGCTCAGAGGAGTTGAATGCTAGGAGGGTGATGGGGAGGGTGGAGAGGTTTTTGCTTGAAAGCAAAATAACCTTCCAATAAAACTCCGGTATCTGAAATTCTGTTTCTCTTTTTCTGTCATTTTTCCTGACCGGGACCTAGTTAAGGCTAAACAAGTTTCATTTTTACCAAAGCTTCTGTTCAATGAGCTTCCCCTCTTCCTTTTCCCGGAATGGTTCTAAAATTGTATATTTTCTGGTTATTATAGATAATAATAATGCAGCTTGTTTAGCAGCGTTTTGGACATCCTTCCACTTTAAAAAGATTCTTTTAATAAGTGAAGTTTGGGCTTTTCCCATCAGCTCCTTCAAGCCTGGAGAGATTTCATCTAATTTCATTTTCTATTATATCTTCTCAACCTATTTTTTTTTTCACTTGGCCTTTCTCACTTTCATTCTTACAAATTACCATCAATTTATTCAATGAAATACTATGGAAAAATTTAAATAATCAGGTATAAATTCATAGTTATAACTGGTGTGAGCACTGGTTGAGATATTCGTGCTTTATGAAGCTTAGTACATTATTTTGAACATAAACAGAAAAGTAACTATGGTACCATGACAGATGTTTGTCTTAAAAACGACATGTATACCGCATATGACTAATTTGAAAGTGGTTACCTAAAAAAGTATACATACATATATATATATATATATATATATATATATATATATATATATATATATATATTCTTATAAGGCTGGTGTAGGGTAGAGTAAACAAAATAGTTTATTTATGATATATTTATATATTTAATTTGTGCATTGAAGAGATGAATAGCCAGCCCATGAGATGAATTCCTCTTGTGTAGTTGTAAGTTTATTATGTAATATTACGTAAGACTTTCGTCGTTAATTTAATTGTATTCTTCATTTAGGTCAGTATATGTAAATTTACATTATCTTTTAGAATTAACTTTTTATTTCACGTTCTTTTGTTGAAAAGTCTTACGTAAACTGTTTGAGTGTTATGTAACCCATACGAGATAGGAAGAAGGGCTTACAGTATGTAATGTTTCTTTATACTTTTATGAGATATTGCTTCATGTTTGAGAGAAAATACACAACATGCCATGTGCATTGGAAGATTCTCGAGGGTCCTGGTGCTAGCTCTTATCTTTTTTTTTTATCTCGAGGACAAAGGGTGGGTGGAGCTAGCTGGGAGAGTCGTCTCGAGGGTGCATTGGTATGCATCTAATTGTTGCCTGAAAACCAAGGATTTGTCTCTTGACATTTTATCTAGTTGGAAACTCTGGTGTCACTGTTAGGCCATGCTTCCAGATCTCCTGAAACTTTCTGGAAGTAACTAAGCTTCTTATAAATGTGACCCCAGGGTTGCATAGATCAGATTAAGATCCCAGCCTTATGTCATAGTCATCTCCCTACCTCTCTCTAATACTTAGCTCAGAGACAGATTATATAACTCCAAGACAACAATACATAAGACACTAAATATCCAAAGGTCACTTAAGTACACTCAAAACAACATTGGGTAATTATTATTAAGAACTATTTAAAACCATCTCTTACTACGATTCTTTAACAGGCTACGAGCGAGTATGAAATATATAAAGGTGATAAAATAATATACTCTTTACAAAAATAAATATCTTTTATATAAATAAAAACATTTCGAAAGAATTTACATGGAAACAGAATAAATTACTCTAAATAGTAAGTATGCACAAAACTTAGATTATGAAAAAAAATGTTACGCTCTGAAAATTAAATAATCACTCAACTTGAAATATGAAATATGCGTAAAACCTTAGACTAACCTAAAAGAAATAATTATACTCTAATGCCTAAACTCTTAAAGAACTCAAATGAAAATAACTGGCAAACTTACAAAAACTCGACAGATTTAAACTGATATATTGCTTACAACTTCGAGGAAACCACTGTTGCCACTTCTCTCTTA
>NC_090728.1:4804079-4816579 GCF_036898095.1 Palaemon carinicauda
TTCCTATCTCACCGATCCTTTTCCTCAAGCTCTCAAGATATTGTCCCTCCGTTCTCTCTCGATCTTTCCATTTTTCTGCCAATATCTTAATCGGTCCTCTTACTTCTCGTCCAAGCACCATTTAATTTTGGCTACATTCCACGCATTCTAGTAAGCATTGCGTACCTTGAACAACGTCAAAGGTAGTCCGATGTCCCATTCATTTCCTGTTTCGTCAACACACTATTTAGGGTTTGATGATACCTATCTAACGCACCCTGTATCTTTGATTGATAGTAGACTATTGTTGTCTCACATCCAATAGCTTCATCTCGTCCTGAAACAATTTTGATGTGATATTTGTTCCTCGGTCACTCTGAACGATTTCTGGAATACCAAACTTGGTAAAAAAAGTGTAGTAACTTCTCAGCGATTACTTTGGCACTGATGTTCCTGACGAGTATGGGTTCTTGGTATCTTGTCACTGGACACATTAAGTATGGATTCAATAAGTTAACAGGTACCTTCTATTGGCTTTTCCTTCTTCCTGATGTTTTGATAATGTAGGTCAGGTCACTGATCCTCTCCAAAATCCTGAATGGTCCTTGGAACTTATTGGTAAGCGGGAATCTCCTTTTTGGTAGAAAAACCGACACCTGTTGTCCTACCGCAAATTGTCTGTTCCTAGTTTTCATATCAAAGCCTTTCTTCATTTTTCTTTGGCTCGTTTTCAGGTTTTTGAGCGAAAACTTCCTTATCTCACTGATCCTTTTCCTCAAGCGCTCAATATATTGTCCATCCGTTCCCTCTCGATCTTTCCATTTTTTCTGCCAATATCCTAATTGGTCCTCTTACTTCTCGTCCAAGCACCATTTCATTGGGGCTACATCCCTTGCTTTCTTAGTAAGCATTGCGTACCTTAAATAACACAAAAGGTAGTCTGTTGTCCCATTCATTTTCCGTTTCGTTAACACACTATTTAGGGTTTGATGAAACCTATCTAACACACCTCGTATCTCCGAGTGATAGTAGACAGTTGTTGTCTCACATCCAATATCTTCATCTTATCCTGAAATAATTTTGATATAATATTTGTTCCTTGGTCACTCTGAAAGATTTCTGGAATACCAAACTTGATAAAAAAAGTCTAGTAACTTCTCAGTGATTACTTTGGTACTGATGTTCCTGACGAGTATGGCTTCTTGGTATCTTGTCAGTGGACACATCAAGGTTAACATATATTCGTGGCCCTTTTTCGTTCTCGGTAATGATCCCCGAATATTGATCATTACCTTGCTGAAGTGTTCTCCTCGTGCTTCTGTTGGGTGTAAGGGAGCCTTCTTGATGTACTTGTTAGTTTTCAGCCTTCTGATAAACGTGACATACACGGCAAAACTGTGTCATATCCATATGCAGGCCAGGCCAGAAAAAGTGTCTCATAAACTTCTCTGTCTTTTTTCTTATTCCCATATGTGCTACGGGGATCACCTGCTTTCTCAGCGATGCAGAATCAATATCTGATGGTATGTGTCTCATTCAGCATTCCCAGGGATACCGGGGGGTCTATGCCTCTTCATAAGCAATCCATCCTTGAGGTAATAAAAGGTGGGAGACTGCTGCACCTCCGTCTCATCCACCACATTCTACAATAATTCCGTTAACGTCGCATCGTTCCGTTGCAATCCTACCAGCATTTTCTGACTCACTTGGCCTACTTCGAATGCTAAGTTTTTGATTTCCTTCAAGTCCATTGCTTCCTTGTCTTCCTATTCATTCTTTTGTCGTTCCTCTTTGTTTGAGCTTTCTCAGCAGCTTTCCTCTTGCATACTATCATGGAGAACCTCTTCTTCCGTAAACGAATCTTCCAAGTTCATCGTTCCCATCGGTTTCTCTGTCTTCTTCTGCAGCCACTTTGTTTGTCATTGTCCTAGTCGGCACACAAGTAGAAAGCAGATACAGGTAGTTCTTCCTGAGTTCAGTCGTAGGACTATATATCAGTGGTTTCTCCATTACAATGGGACAAGGCACAAATGGCGCTCTACCATCCTCATTCCCCACTAGAACTTCTACTCCTTTGACAGTCAACGAATCCTTTACTGTAAAATGAAATTGAACTCTCACCAACTCATATGATAGTTTCAAATAAGGACACTTCAGTTACAAAGCCATTTATCTTCTGGCCATTCCATCATCGACGCAACTGTCTCAAAGTGATTGAAGAACTCATCAGGAGCTCCTTCCATGAATTTCAAGATCAACCTCTAGGCCTTCGCCATATCCAACTTGGGATTGTGCATAGCAGGAGTCACACCTGTCTGAGTTGATGACACCTTTGCACAGCCATTCCACAGATACCCTTCCATTGCATGTCTTACAATTTCTCTTGCCTCTTTTTTCTCTCTTTCTTCCCATCTTACAATTTCTCCTGCCTCTTCTCTCTCTCTTTCTTCCCGTCTTACAATTCCTCTTGCTTCTGCTCTCTCTCTTTCTTCCCATCTTACAATTTCTCTTGCTTCTATTTACCTTGCATGTCCTGCAATGTCTCTTGCATCTTCTCTCTCCCTTGCTTCCATTTCCCCTGCATGTCTTGCCTCTTCTCTCTCTCTCTTTCTTCCTGTTCTGCCATCATCTTTAACTTGATCAAAATTTCTTTCATTGCAACTCGTTTAATCTCAGCCTCTACATTCATTTTTGAATTCATTCCTTCAGTTGTGGGTCATCTGATATTTGCTTCTCTACGAATTCTGCCTCAATCTTCTCCAAGTGGCTGCACGCTGCAGCAATATCTTCTTCTGGCAACTTTCCTGAGTTTACCAATGCTTCTAAGTCTAGACAAATCATTTGGGCTTTAATCATTCCACTAGTTGCATGGACACTACATACCATTGAAATAGCGAGCCACTGATCTTTGATTACATTAGCTTTCAATAATACCCGAACAATTGGGTTTTCCAAAAACTTCTACACATTCATCTGAGCCATTTTGTATTTAAAAAAAAAAATCATACCTCTCCAAAAAAAATATATCGTCACAATACATGGAATCCTATCTACACTAAACTGGTCTTACAATTTCTATTGCCTCTTCTCTCTCTCTCTTTCTTCCCGTCTTAAAATTTCTCTGGCCTCTTCTCTCTCTCTCTCTCTCTTTCTTCCCATCTTACAGTTTCTCTTGCTTATATTTTCCTTGAATGTCCTACAATGTCTCTTGCCTCTTATCTCTCCCTTGCTTCCATTTCTCTTGTATGTCTTGCCATTTCTCTTTCCTCTTCTCTCTCTGTCTTTCTTCCCGTTATGCCATCATCTTCAACTTAATAAAATTTTCTTTCATTGCAACTCGTTTCACCTCAGGCTCTACATTCATTTCTGTATTCATTCCTTCAGTTGTGGGTCATCTGATATTTGCTTTTCTAAGAATTCTGCTTTAGCCTTCTCCAAGTGGCCGCAAGCTGCAGCAATATCTTCTTCTGGCAACTCTCCTGAGTTTACCAATGCTTCTAAGGCTAGACAAATAATTTAGGCTTTAATCATTCCACTAGTTGCATGGACACTACATGCCATTGAAATAGCGATCCACTGAGCTTTAATTACATTAGTTTTCGACAATTCCTGAACAATTAGGTTTTCCAAAAACACATTCATCTGAGCCATTTTGTACTTTGAAAATAATTACACCTCTCCAAGAAAATATATTCTCACAATACACAGAATCCTATCTACACTAAACTGGTCAACATTTAATCAAAATACGGCCCTGTTATCATCAATATTTAAAACAAACTCACACGCTCCCTGGGTCTGGCCACCAAAAAATATACATTACGTATAGTAAATTACATAAACTCCCGAGATCCAAACACACCTGCGTTATATTACACAAGTGTGATGCGCACAAGAATACCTCTCAGCTCTGAGAATAATACGTAACTCCTAGATGTTTATATACACAAACACTGAATATATAAAGATCTCTTCACCTTACACTCAAAACAAAAGTGGGTGAGTACTTTACTTCTATTGGGAACTATTCCCGAATCAACCTCTTTCTTCGGTTCTTAGTCATGGATACATACAATAACTATTGGTGATCAAATTAATACATACTTTTTGAAATATATTTATTCTATAAAATTAAATAAAAAATAATTCCCTTGAAATTTAAATCTGAACTGGACTCTAGACCTATGACAAAATGACACTTCAAGAATTATACAATCACTTGTTTTACTCTAAATTAGTATATGCAAATATTTAATTTCACCAATTAATGAAAAAAGTACCCTTCAACACTATACAAATTAAACAAAAATTACATCTTTACATATAAGTAACTGTTACTTTTATGACCTTTGGGCTCACATAAGGTTACTGAACGATAAAGCAAAAAATAAATGCACTTTTATTTCTAACAAAATCAAACAGGGCTAGTCACAAAAACAAATTAATTTTACAATATCAAACATACTTGCATACACAATTCCCTTCTTTCAAATCAAACCCGAAAAATAACACTAATTTTTTAACAACATTATACACGTTTGAGAGAAAACACTTAGTGGCTGGATATATGCTGGTGAGGATTGTCAGACGTCGGCTCTTTCTGAATATCAGCCTGAATCTCTCGCTCCAATACATTGGTAGGCCTTTATAAGTAATCCTAATACATTCCAGAATCTTCTAGTGAATTCAAGTAACATTCTTGGTGCGTGTGTACTAGGTCCGGGGGTTCCTTGTGGCGTCAATTTTGCCAACCACGCAGTTTGAAGTATGGTTCTATTGTCACCTGAGGTGGCCACCCTCTCTGCTAACTACGCCCACCTCCTATCGTAACATTAGAAAAAGAATAAGGCTAGTCTAAAACCTTCATGCAACTTACACCCAAATGGAAATATGTTGCAATCCCTAGCGTTTTATACTTCGTGTATACCATACAAAGCGTTTAACAAGTTACATAAGACTTCGTAAAAAAACAATGTGATATCAAAATCTAATACTTCAAAATAACGTAAATTTACATATACGGAACTGGATGAAAATATATTTAAATGAATGACAACAGTCTTAATTCTACATAAGTGGGACCCACCTTATGAACTGGCTATACATCTCTTATATACACATGTAATATGTGAATAAAATAATCTGTTTTCAGGTAGACCAGCTTAATGATATATATATATATATATATATATATATATATATATATATATATATATATATATATATATATATATATATATATATATATATATATATATACACTTACAAAGGTGGTGTAGTGTAGAGTATATGTAAATTTACATTATTTTTAAGAATTAACTTTTTATTTCACATATTTTTGTTACAAAGTCTTACGTAAGCTGTTTGAGAGTGTTATATGATCATACACAATAGGAGCAAGAGATTATGTAATGTTCTTATACATTTTATGAGGTATTGCGTCATATTTGTGAGAGAATATGAAATGTACCATGTGCTTGGGAATTTTCGTGAAAATCCTAGTGATGAGATGTTCATTTTTTTTTTTTTTTTTTTTTTTTGAAGACAAATGGTGGGTGGAGCTACCTGACTGAGAGAGCCATCTGGCGTCTACGTGAATACACATCGAGAGAGCAATACTTGGTAACTCTGACACCTTAGTTCGGTCCCCACATTTCCAGACCTTAGATCTGGATTCTTCTGGAAGTAGCCAAGTCTCTTTTAATAGCAACTCCAAGGTTAGATAGACAGATAGAGATATCCAACCTTAAGATCACCATCTGCGCCCTCTTTCAGTCTCGCATGCAGCTCATAGTATTGTTTCAAAAGTGTTCAGTACCTTTAGTGTGTCGTCCCTAAAGTGATTATGTACCCTTGCATCTATCAAGTGTAGTGAGTACTTATAAAAATCCTCTTATGGTTTTAGTAAAGGGCCCTGTAGGGAGGTTAGGTACTTGTATTTTGATCTGATTATCTATTTTTCATTAAATGTCAAACTTGAATATTGCATTCAGATTTAATTTCAAGAGAGACAAGTGATTATTGAATTTTTATTGCATTATTCGTTTTGTCTTAGTCTAAGGTTGCATTCAGGTTTAACATTTTCAATTCAAGCGAATAAATAATTTTCAGATTGTAACATTTTTGTCTTAATCTAAGTTTTATCAAGACTTAATATTTTGAGTGATTTATTTTATTCTTATGTAAATTCTTACAGAGTGTTGTAATTTATATAGAATATATTTATTTTTGTAAAGACTGTATTATTCCAATAACCAATGTTTAGAATAGTTACGCTCCTATCATTATTATTATTATTATTATTATCATTATTATTATCATTATTATTATTATTAATTGCTAAGTTACAACCCTAGTTGGAAAAGCAGAATGCTACAAGCCCAGAGGCTCCAATAGGGAAAATAGCCCAGTGAGGAAAAGAAGCAAGGAAAAATAGAATATCTTAAGAAGAGTAACAGCATTAAAATAAATATCTCCTATATAAACTATAAAAACTTTGACAAAACAAGAGGGAATAGAAAAGGATAGAATAGTGTGCCCGAGTGTACCCTTAAGCAAGTGGAAGACCATGGTATAGAGGCTATGGCACTACCCAAGAATAGAGAACAATGGTTTGATTTTGGAGTGCCCTTCTCCTAGAAGAGCTGCTTACCATAGCTAAAGAGTCTCTTCTACCCTTACTAGAGGAAAGTAGCCACTGAACAATTACAGTGCAGTAGTTAACCCCTTGAGAGAAGATGAATTGTTTGGTAATCTCAGGTATATGAGGATAGAGGAGAATAAGTAGAGAATAGGCCAGACTATTCGGTGTGTGTATGAGTGTAGGCAAAGGGAAAAAGAACCGTAACCAGAGAGAAGGATCCAATGTAGTACTGTTTGGCCAGTCAAAAGATCCCATAACTCTCTAGTGGTAGTTTCTCAACGGGTGGCTGGTTCCTTGGCCAACTTACTACCTACTATCCTGTTAATGAACCGTAGTAAGTTTATTCGTAATAATAATTATACCATTCAGATTTGAGTGTACTTGGGAGACCTATAGATATTCAGTGTTCTATATATTGTTCTCTGGGAATTATCTAACTGTCTCAGAGTTCATGTATTTATATCCTAAAGAGTAACAGTTTTAATGCAAAAGCAAACAAGTGAGTTAGGAATTTTAGAACTTGATTAACTTGACAGCCGTAGTATATGATATATTATATGTTTGGTTCCCAGTCACAAGCCATAGTATAATATATTTTTGATGCCCATAATCAATATATATATATATATATATATATATATATATATATATATATATATATATATATATATATATATATATATATATATATATATATATATATTTATGATATATATATATATATATATATATATATATATATATATGTGTGTGTGTGTGTGTGTGTGTGTGTGTGTGAGTGTGTGTAGGTGCGTGTGTTGTATATTTTTAATAAGGTTCAAAGTTCGTATGCAATATTTTCATGAAAATATTAATAAACAAAGAGATAGAGCTTTTATTCCAATGTGTAAAAAACATATTTCAATCACCTTTCAATTGAGAAAATCACTCAAGGTATGAAAAGTTTTAGTTTTGCTTTAGTGTGCATTCGAAAAATGAGAGTCACGTCAAAATCCAAAACAATGCATAAATTTTCTTAATTCGAAATCTTAAATAAGCAGTATTTTGATCCATTCATGACAACCGAACTTTCTTTTGGTTTCCATGAATTTCATTATTATGAATACAAATAAATTTTTCAAGGTTGTATTTTTTTTTAGCTTTAAGCTTAAAAAATTTTAATGTATAATGAGTAGATAAAATATTGTTCCCTCTTTTGAATTTCCTTAAAATTACGTTGTTATTATAGTAATTAGAAAACACATATGTCAAGAGAAAATGGCCATAGTTTTTCTCATGTATGTTAGTCCACGTATGAGCTGCAATTGATATTTATCTTTCGTAGCATTTGGAATACTGCAACCTATAAATCACTGTGGACACGGGAACCATTCGGGAATGGAAGTGCTTTGTTTATTTCCATTTCGGAATCAGGACTTCCATTTGGTGGGGATTCCGAAAGGAGTGATGAATTCTATGAGTAGAGATCATTGGCTATGAAAAATAAATATCTCTAATTGTGAATGGGGTTCTGTAAACAACTGTATCATTTCTAGCAGTCTTTCAATAAATAATTGGTATCAGGTCATTGACCATTTATTGTGATATTACTACTTTTTATATAATCTATATAATACTTAACATTTATTTTGAAGGAGATAGATACAGTTCTATTGATAATCTGTGGACTGTGAATCAATATACTTTTAGGCTTTATGAATGAAAAAAAAAAAAAAAAAAAAAATATATATATATATATAATATATATATATATATATATATATATATATATATATATATATATATATATATATATATATATATATATATATATATATATATATATATATATTCTCGGTAAATCTATAGTCTGCTAAAAGTGTGATAGATTAGCCATAGGTTATGTAGATAGCTTTATAATGTCGTTCCAAGTAATCCATACACACACACACACACATATACACACTCAACACACACACACACACACACACACACATATATATATATATATATATATATATATATATATATATATATATATATGTGTGTGTGTGTGTATTTATATATACATATACATACATACACACACATATATATATATATATATATATATATATATATATATATATATATATATATATATATTTATATATATATACATGTATGTATATATATATATATATATATATATATATATATATATATATATATATATATATATATATATATATATATATATATATATATATATATATATATATGCATATATATATATATATATATATATATATATATATATATATATATATATGTGTGTGTGTGTGTATATGTATATATATATATATATATATATATATATATATATATATATATATATATATATTTATATATATATTGTGTAGCCTAAGTGGAAGACTTAAACTTAAAAGAAAAAATAAACCTTTTATCCCAAAAAATTTCCACGCATAAATTCCGTTTAACGCCACATCTCGACACATTCCTGAGGCAACTTTGTTAATAAAGAGGAAACCTTTTAAAAGAGATCGGCTGCTTTTCACACAAGAAGTTAGCCTCCGGTTTCATTTCCTTTCATGTATCTGATAGTCTTTCAAATATCCTTCTTGGAAAAGCCTACATTTTTATCAGTTGGATTAGCGCTCTATCTCTCTTCCTGCCTCCTTGTTTCTCACTCCCCCTCATGGTGTTATTATTATTATTATTATTATTATTATTATTATTATTATTCTTATTATTATTATTTTTATTATTATTACTGGCTAAGCTACAACCTAATATGGAAAAACAGGATGCTGTAAGCCCAGGGCCTCCAAAAGGGAAAATAGCCCAGTGAGGAATGGGAACTAGGAAAAATTGAATATTTTAAGAACAGTAACATTAAAATAATGTTCCATCTCGAAAAATGTGCATTAAGAAGCTGTAAATTCGTCTGTGGCTAGACATCTGAATCTTGAAATATAGAAACTGGCAGGAAATCCCATCAATCTCTCTATTTGACTCAATGACTCAACCACCTACGTCTTTTATGACGTTAGTACTGGTAGACCTAGTCCATGTTTAGATAGATCCAAGGCCTCTCACACCTCTCACTCTGATCTACTTCATAACTACAGATGAAATGGGGTCGGTCTGAGGATATATTTCATGTCAAACTTCAAATATGCATCAGTACACAGTTAGTGTTGGGCATGGTCACTTTTCATCAATATTAGACTACTTGTTCCCAATTTATGTATTTCTATGAAAAAAAAAAATATCCTCCTTCGTAAATCATGAGGCAGGTGCAATAGTAAAAACAATTATTAATAAACTCAGTTTCAACAAAGCTGAAGCTTGATTGTAGGTTATTAAGATTCCAATTCGAAATAATAGTTTCTTCCAACCTCGATTTCAGGAAACACAAATAAAAGCGTATGGAAAGATTTATTATTCTGACTAATCAAGAAATTTTGATAAATATTTTTTCTTATTCTTTCTCATTATTGCTATGATAATCACCAACGATACAGTGGCGTAGCTAGAAGTTTATCAGTGGGTGGGCATCAAGGGGGCACAGCTGAATATGGGTAGGCACTAGGCTATCGTAGCGAGTCCATATATGCCGAAGGATTTTGAAACTGCATGAGAAAGATATTAGAGCATATTCTGAGATCAGCGGTGGAAAATCAGTCATTATACAGGTATTTGTGATTCTATTACATTCAAGTGCATTATTATCAGATGTAACTACAAAATTGGTACAGATACTGATATAAAACTGAAAAAATAAAGTAAGCTATTCAAAACGCATTGATTCATGTGCATATAGAAATTGTAAAATATAACTATGGAAATACAAGAAGAAAATTACTTTCATAAATCTATTATGTGATAGGTACTCTTGATCAAAACTTAAATGGATATATATATATATATATATATATATATATATATATATATATATATATATATATATATATATATATATATATATGTGTGTGTGTGTGTGTGTGTATATATATATATATATATATATATATATATATATATATATATATATATATATATATATATATATATATATATATATATATATATATATATATATATATATATATATATATATATATACTTACATACATACATATATATTGAAAGTATAAAAAATAAAAAATAAAAATTACTTGCTTTACATTATATGTGATGAGGCAACAGACTACTCTGACATGATTTACTTTCACAATATTTTACTATTCCTGTGATTTTCTGTAAATCTATCTATAAAATTCCTGTAAACCTAATATTTTAACTTTCATACTTCTAGTTGACAACAGAGCAAGATTGTTTAATCTACCATTGTCCATTGCGATGATGAGAGTAGTCCTAGTAAATTTCAAAGAGAAGCTTCTTTTTGTAGAAGCCGATGACATAGGTAACACTACAGAGATGTCTTCTCAGATAGATTAAAAATTTTAGGGAAGTCTAACAATGATTTGGGCCTTCCAGTGTTACTTTCGCTTTTGTAACGTCTTTCTATCATGCGTTTTGCAGAGAACAGCTAATGCTTGAGATCATCAGTGTCAGCGTAATAGACATGAATAAGCCAACACAATTTCTCGAAAGATAAGTGAGATAAGTGGCTGTGATGTTTTTCACTTCTTTCAACAGATGAGGTACAATAGGGTAGAAAAGTAGATTCATGCTAAGTCCTTAAAAATGAAGTCAGAGTCTGTGCTTCCTGACTGTTTTCCAATAGAATCACCAACAACAGACTCATGCAATTTTGTAGAAATCCTACGTTTCCTTGATTGTCTATTCTCCACCTCATCCCACAAAGCATCAAAACAAGGTGAACCATAGTTGACTGTAGTAAATCTAATAAAAAATTAACATATTTCTGCAAGAGTAAGCATACTGAAATTAGCTCAAAACCATTCCTAATCGAATTTGATTGAGATGAAACAGAGAAAAAATTATATTTATAATGGTACAATGGATAGATATAGCGAAATTCAGCATGCAGAAGTCCGGATTGATTGATTAGTCTGAATTAATTTTTGCATCGCATCAAAATTTTGGGAATATGGAATGTGTGAGAATTCATCCATGTAGTATTCCTATGTAAACATACATACACGAATACGCATATATATATATATATATATATATATATATATATATATATATATATATATATATATATATGTATATATATATATATATATATATATATATATATATATATATATATATATATATATATATATATATATATATATATATATATATATATATATATATAGTTAGTGTATAAACACATCGGAAACGTGTGGACTTACTAAAGGCTGAAGACAACCCAAACAGCTATGGAAAAATCGATGATGGGAATAATATTAACACTAGGAAACAGAAGAAATGGCAACATGGACATATAACCAAACTAAATCAAAGGTTATTCTAACAACATATAAAAAAAAGAAGTTGACATGGGCAGGGCATATAATGAAAATGACATATAATACATGGACATTAGGAATAACAGAATGGTTATGAACTAAGGAAATTTGCTGGTATAAACCGGCATAGGAAGACCATAAACAGACGTGAGTGGAAGAGCATGTCTGCGGCCTTTGTTCTATAGTGGACTAATAATGAATGATAATGATGTTGATATAAACACACACACATACTGTATATATATATATATATATATATATATATATATATATATATATATATATATATATATATATATATATATATATATATATATATATATATATATATATATATATATATATATATATATATATATATATATATATATATATATATATATATATATATATATATATATATATATATATATATATATATATATGTATATATATATGTATATATT
>NC_090728.1:4824079-4829079 GCF_036898095.1 Palaemon carinicauda
TGAATACTTCAAAACACACAGCTGTATGTGATCTAGCAAAACAGTTCTCCTCACACACATTTGTATGTGAACTAGTAAAATAGATCTCCACACAAAGCTGTATGTGAACTAGAATAAATATTTTCCTCACACAGCTATACGTGAAATACCAGAATAGTTTTCCACACACAGCTGTATGTAAACTAGCAGAATAGTTTGCCACATACACTGCTATATGTGAACTAACAGAATAGTTCTCCACAAACAGCTGTATATGAACTAGCAGACTACTTCTCCACACACAACTGTAAGTAAATTAGCAGAGTAGTTCTCTACACAGCTCCATATAAACTAGCAAAATAGTCCTCCACACACACAGGTATGTTTACTAGCAGAATAGTTCTCCAAACAAAGATCTATATATACTAGCAGAACTGCTTTCCACCAAAATCTGTATGAGAAGTAGCAGAATAGTTCTCCACACAAAGGTGTATGTGAACTAACAGAATAGTTTTCTACACACAGACGTATGTGAACTAGAAGAATAGTTCTCCACGCACAGCTATATTTCAACTAGCAGAATTGTTTTCCTCGCACAACTGTATGTGAAGTAGCAAAATTGTTTTCCATAAACAGTTCTATATGGGCTAACAGAATAGTTTTTCACACACTAGTGAATATGAATTAGCAGAATAGTCCCCTACACGCAGCTCTATGTGAACTCGTAGACTAGTTCTCCACACAAAGCTGTATGTGAATTAGCAGAATAGTTCTCCACACAAAGCTGTATGTGAATTAGCAGAATAGTTCTCCACAAACAGTTCTATGTGAACTAGCAGAATTGTTCTCATCACACAGGTGTATAAGAACTAGCCTAATAGTTCTCCACACACCATTGTATGTGAAGTAGCAGAATAGTTTCCCACATACAACTAAATGTGAACTATTATTATTATTATTATTATTATTATTATTATTATTATTATTAGACAACCAATAATCCCACTTGGAAAAGCAAAATGCTGCATGTGAACTAACAGAATAGTTTTCCACACTCAAGTATATGTGAACTAGCAAAATAATTTTTCACACGCAACTGTATGTGAACTAGCAGAATAGTTTCATCTCACAGGTGTATGTGTGCTAGCAGAATAGTTCTCTACACATAGCAATACGTGAACTGAAATAGGAGTTCTCTAAACACAGCTGTATATGAACTAGCAGAATACATCTCACCACACAGCTGTATGTGAACTAGTATATTAGTTCTCCGAACACAGCTGATTAGGAACTACCAGAATAGTTTTCCCCACACAGCTGTATGGGAACTAGATGAAAAGTTCACCACACACCGCTGTATGTGAACTAGCAAAATAGTTCTCCACACACAGCTGTGTGTGAACTAGCAGAATAATTCTCCACACCCAGCTGTATGAAAAATAACAGAATACTTCTCACCACACAGCTGTATGTGAACTAGCAAAATACTTCTCACCATACAGCTGTATGTGAACTAGCACAATAGTTCTCCACACCCTGTTGTAAGGGAATTCGTAGAATTGCTCTCACTACCCAGGTGTATTGAAACTAGTAGAATAGTTCTCCATTCCCCGTTATGTGAACTAGCAGAATAGTTCTCTACACCTAGCTCTTTGGGAACTCGCAGAATAGTTTTGATTACACATTTGTATGTGAACTAGCAGAATATTCTTCCACACCCGGATGTAAGGAAACTCGCAGAATTGTTCTCACTATCAGGTGTATTGTAGCTAATAGAATAGTTCTCATTACACCGCTGTATGTGAACTAGCAGAATAGTTCTCTATACTCAGCTCTTTGAGAACTTGAAAATAGTTCTCATTACATATTTATATGGGATCTAGCAGAATAGTTTTCCATACACCGCTTTATATGAACTAATATAATAGTTTCTCACACACAACTGAATGTGAACTATTATTATTATTATTATTATTATTATTATTATTATTATTATACCCTTGTTGGAAAAGTAATGTCCTATAAGCCCATGGGCTTCAACAAGGAAAATTACCTTAGTATTATACTTCTTATGAACGATATAAGAAGTAAAGAAAAATTAAAAGGACATTTCGGCAAAAGATATTCCAAAGATTTAGGTAGTATGGGGTAATTTAAACAGGGGAGTAATCATTTGGGCATGTGCTACCACAAACACATTTACATAGTCGAGTAACATTACCACTTCTCTAAGAAGTGCTAAAAGCTTCTCTTCTTGCTAATTTGTGCAAAATAACAAATAACATTCGGGGTATGAAATCTGCAGTCTCTATAAAAGCAAAGGAAAAACACCATTTTGGTCCACACCTACATAAGCATCAAGGTCCATCAACAGAACCATCAGAATAGTTCTCCAAATGCAGCTGTATTTGAACTAGCAAAATAGTTCTCCGTATACCGCTGTATGTGAACTAGCAGAATAGTTCTCCACATACTTCTGTATGTGTAATAGCAGAATAGTTCTCCACACAGAAGTGTATGTGAACTAGCAAAATAGGTCTCCACACAGAGCTGTATGTGAACTAGCAAAATAGTTCTCACCACACAGGTGTATGTAAACTAGCAGAATAGTTTCCCACACACAGCCGTATGTGAAATGGCACAACAGTCCTACAAACACCGCTGTAAGCGAAATAATAGAATACGACTCACCACACAGCTGTATGTGAGGTAGCAGAAGAGTTCTTCACACCCAGCTGTATAGGAACTTGCAGAATAGTTCTCACCACACAGCTGTACAGGAACTAGCAGAGGAGACCGCCACACACCGCTGTATGTGTACTAGCAGAAAAATTCTCCACACACAGCTGTATGTGAACCAGCAGAGTAAATGAGAACTAGCAAAATACTTCTCACCACACAGATGTATGTGAACTAGCAGAATAGTTCTCCACACATGCTGTATATGAACTTGCAGAATAGTTCTCCTTATACAGATT
The DNA here is from genome assembly GCF_036898095.1 of Palaemon carinicauda. Classification (NCBI taxonomy): domain Eukaryota; kingdom Metazoa; phylum Arthropoda; class Malacostraca; order Decapoda; family Palaemonidae; genus Palaemon; species Palaemon carinicauda. The sequence continues at coordinate 4,827,037 of NC_090728.1, forward strand.
TACGTGGACTAGCAGAATACTTCTCACCACACAGCTGTATGTGAATGAGCAGAATAATTCTCACCATACAGCTGTAGGTGAACTAGCAGAATAGTTCTATACACCCTCCTTTAATGGAATCCGGAAAATTTTTCTCATAGCTCAGTTGTATTGGAACTAGCAGAATAGTTCTCCACACTTTGCTGTATGTACACTAGCAAAATAGCTTCCCCACACACAGCTGAATGTGAACTAGCAGAATAATTTTCACTAGACAGCTGTATGTAAACTAGTGGAATCGTTATCCACACACCGCTGTATGTGAAAACTTAGATTAGTTCTCCACATGCAACTGTATGTGAAATAGCAGAACAGATCTCCACACACAGTAGTATATGAACTAACAGAATCCTTCTCTCCACACAAGTGTAAGTGAACTAGCAGAATAGTTCTCGACACACAGCTTTATGTGAACTGGTAGAATAGTTCTCCCCACACAGCAATATTTGAACTAGCCGAATTATTTTCCACAAACAGCTATATTACTAAATCTAAAGAACCATAAACCACCTTTTAATCATACGATTGGAAACATGGCGGCAACTTGCAACCTGCCTTTCTGGTCTCGGAGGGAAGAACCTCATCAATTTGCCTCGGGTGAAGCACGAGATGATGTTGGCCTGATAAGATGAAGAAATGAAGAAAGAAGACATCGGGAATCGATGAACACTTCTGAAGAGTTCGCCATTTACTTATGTGGATTCCTCGAGGCCCCAAGGAGGTAATTAAGGTATCTCTGCCACCAGTTGAAATACTACCGCTAGAGTGTTATGGGGTCCTTTGACTATCAAGACAGTACTTCATTGGATCCTTCTCTCTGCTTACGGTTCATTTTTCCTTTGCGTACACATACACTGAATAGTCTGGCCTATTCTTTTACATATTCTCCTCTGTCCAAATACACCTGCCAACACTGAAATTACCAAACAATTCATCTTCACCGGAAAGGTTAATACTGCATTGTAATTGTTCACTGGCCATTTTCCTTAAGGAAAGGGTAGAAGAAACTCTTTAGCTATGGTAAGCAGCTCTTCTAGGAGAAGGACACTCCAAAATCAAACCATGTTCTCTAGTCTTGGGTAGTGCCATAGGCTCTGTACCATGGTCTCCCACTCTCTTGGGTTAGAGTTCTCTTGCTTAAGGGTAAACTCGGGAACACTATTTTATCTTATTTCTCTTCCTCTTGTTTTGTTAACGTTTGTATAGTTTATGTAGGAAATATTTATTTTAATTCTATCATTCCTCTTAAAATGTTTTATTTTTCCTTGTTTCCTTTCCTCACTGTGCTATTTTAGGTGTTGGGGCCCATGGGTTATATCATCCTGCTTTTCTAAACTAGGGTTGTAGCTTAGCAAGTAGTAATGATATTAGTACTATTACTATTCTTCAAAAAATCTTCACTTCTTTACATAATTGTTTCTTTGTCTATGATGACATGATAAGGATTTAAAGAGAGAAAGAAAGAGAGAAGACTAGCCATGTGTTTCTGTTATCGAAATTCATATGTGCTTTGTTTGATAAGTAATTTTAGTATAGTATTCAAAGTAAACAAAAAAACTTGACGGTAAATAGTAGTTTTAAATCTGATACAGATACCACTGTATATGTGAAATTGTAAAATAAACGGCATAGCTTTATCACTTAATTATGTATGAGATGGTCTCTCTCTCTCTCTCTCTCTCTCTCTCTCTCTCTCTCTCTCTCTCTCTCTCTCTCTCTCTCTCTCATGATACATGTATTTGTGAAAGTCGTAGAATCAACACTATGCTACTTTATGATGAATATTAAGAATAAAATGCACTTTTTATTTTTTATGTATGTGAAATTAAAGAATTAATATGGCGTATAGTATAGTTCATCCAGAGTATTAAAAAGAGTATATTATACTCTCACAAAAATCATGGAAAACGGTTTTTAAGTTGTTGGCTGCAGTCATTACGGTGAATTCTGAATCATTAAAAGAAAAAAATATCCTGCAATACTTTCGTTTGACATTTTTCAAAC
>NC_090728.1:4836579-4849079 GCF_036898095.1 Palaemon carinicauda
ACAGAAAAACAATAAGAAAAATAGACAAATGAACGCAGTGCATCTTATAACCTCGCTGGAGGTGGTAATAAAAGGTAGAATTAAATGGATCAATCTTTCTGCAATAACTTTTACAATAACCCTTTATACTACAACTCACACCGAAAATAATATCACTCAAGCCCCAGGCCCGATTTTGGTACATTCTATTCAATTCATCTTGGCAAAACACTTAGTACTAAAATCATATTTGTATGTCATGCATAGATAGATTCCGTTTCTATTAACATTTCATTTTCCATTTTTATAATAACTTTCACACTCAATCAATCAGAGAAAGAAAGGGCTATAAATTATTTGATGCATAAGGAGTCCAACGAAGAAAAAAGATTGCAGACGAGGATTATGTCTCTTGGGTTTCAAAGGATTAATAAACGTATTATGTTCGGTTTGTTCTGACCAGATGCTACTGTTTTCTAGACATTAATAAACTTCCTCAAATTGGGGAATTGAAAGAGGATAGTTTGACAGAGGTACATGAAACAAGGGAGTTGACCATTCATAAGTATCTTAAGCACATTCTGCACACTGTTCATATGAGTGATGTAATGTGTTTTGGAGGGCTAATATACACTTATTTCGTGAGATTACGACTCACCTTCGAAATTCTAGCTTTGGTGAAGTGTTTCTGAATAATGATTAGTGTTTTCTAGCCAATTAAGCTTCTTGGTAAGCAATAAATCTTGCAACGACTCATGTAAGGATATTAGATTCTATACATCCTGCTGGTATTAGATTGTCCACAGGAGCATTTAGAATTTCACCTATCCCAAGTCTCCTTGTTGATGCTGGAGAATTACCTCTACACCTTCACCGAATGTCTTCTATTGTTCGGTATGGGTTTAGGTTGCAAAGGCTCGCTAATTCTTTAGCCTTTCAGACTGTAAGCCTTATAAGGCACTCAATGTACTTTGAGTTGCACCCAAAATCTCTTCAACCTCATGGTTTTGGGTGAAACAAATTTTACTTAACCAAACCATTATCTAGTTTTCTTTTTTTCAATCTTTCATTAAACTCCAATTCTAAACAACCTTTATTGGAGATCAGAGTTCGTAAATATTAAAAAAATTCTACCTCTCCTTCCATTGATATTTCATCTTCCATTGCATAATCCGTTCTCACCATTTCTGCCTTTCTACTATTTATCTTGAGCTTAACCTCATGTAATATTTCATGCATTCTGGTATGCATGTGATGCAAATCCTTTGGTGTTCTACTAATAAGGAAACTGTCATTAGTATAGTCTAGGTCAACTAATTTCCTATTGCCAATACAGTCAAATCCTTCTTCACCATCCCCAACTGTTCTCTACATCACAAAATGACTGAGGAGGAAAAACAACATAGGAGACAAAATATTCCCTTGGAGTACTCCAATGTTCACTAGGAATTCATTTGATACAACTCCAGTAACCTTAAACTCACACTTGCTACGCTCATAAAAAGACTTAATAAAATTTACATATTTCACAGAATCTCAATAATAACGGACGACTCTCAACAAAAATTGTACGGTGAACGCCATCAAAGGCTTTTTCATAGTCAAAAACGCCATCAGAAGTAGATTTCTATTTTCTAGCCATTGCTGTATAACATGTAATGAAAATTTGGTCAGTACAACTTTTAGACGTTCTAAATCCTGCTGGTTACCCCTCAGTTTTTTATCGATATTTTCTCTATTCTCTCTAGGATAAGCATACTATATATTTTCATGACAACTGACGTAAGTGTGATGCCTCTGTAATTATTGAAATCAATCAGATTTCCTTTTTTGCCATTTCCACTAACACTTCTAGTTCCATTTATCAGGTTTCGCTTCCTCACGCCAAATTCTACAAAATAGTCTTGTAAGCATAGTAACAGTCGCTTCATTTTCAGCCAATATCATCTCACCAATTATTCCTTCATATCCAGGGGGGTTCCATATCTAATTTTTTTTCTTTTTTTTTCATTGATAGCTTCGACTCCAACCAAAATGAATTCAATCTTTGGAAAATCAAAGTCTTCCTCAGCTTCGGGTATATCAATCAAATTACTCCCTTCATATTCATGACTTAGCTAAATTGTTCCATCCAACGTTGCCTTTCTTCATTTTCTGTTGTTATAACAGATCCATCTCTTTTTATTTGATGGGTATATGCTTCTTCTTCTATGAGCAATTCTTTCAAAAGAGCCACTCCCTGAACTCATAGCTTTGTCAGCCTCATCTTCTTTCCTGTCTAAATAATATTTCCAGTCATTGATGGCTTTCCTTTTCACCTCACTATTAACATTAGAATACTTAACATGCTCTACCTTGTAATTTTCATTACTTCCTCAAAAACTTTAAAAAATCAATTACTCTCTTTGTCTCTATGGCTTTCTCTTTTTAACTGCATGTCCTAAAACATCACTACCAACTTACTGATATATATTCCCAATATTACACCGTTCTTCGTTAATTGTCTGCTTTTCGTCTCTTAAATTCTCTATGACTGTAAATCTACATTCATTTGCAAATGTTTCTCTGTGGTCATCTTCTAGGAGCTTAGTGTGATCTATTTGATTATTGTAATTGTCATGTATAATTGTGAATCTCCTTGTGCTGGGAAAGAAAACCTCCAATAACAAGATTGTTTGTTGAACAAAAACTTGTAAAATGTGTTCCAATATCATTTGAAACTTCACCATCAAATTCTCTATACCTTGATTATTCTTTTCAACTTTAACATTGAGGTCACCTATCACATTGTTCATATCTCTCTTAGGGATCTTATCTATTAAAGTGTAGTTCTTCGCAGTATTCATCTTTACTTTTTCTGTGGGGAGACATTTGGTGATACATAGCAAGCTAAAAAATTCATATTGTCCTTCTTTGATTTAAACTTTACAAGTAACAATGTACTATTTACAGTTCTCTTCTCTGTTAACGCCTTATCTGCTTTTGGTGTCATCATCATTCCTACCCCATCTGTTCCAACTCCATCTGTTCCTAGCACCCCTTTACGCCCTGGACTGGAGCTATTCTATCATTTTCTCTTTCCATAGTGTGACTTAATCCATAGAGGATTCACTGGCTAAATCCCTCATAGCACAGCCAGATCCTTGGGATGTGCAGTGCCTTTTTAACCAGGACAAGTACCTCCTGCTGGTCCATATTACTGTAATACCAATAAGATTATCCGTCAGGCATCAGGAGTAGAAGCTAAAAAGAAAGCTTTTCTATTGCCCTAAATCCAACACATCCCCCTGCTGCCAGTGACTACACTGAGACTTAAGGAGGCATTCCCTCCACACCCAGAGTTCTCCGTCTGCAAACATAAACCCTTTCACAAAGGAATTATAATTTTCTGAGTAATATGTAGTGTGGATATTACAATTGATGTGACATACATCTCTTGATTCTTTAGATCCATCTGTTTAAAATTTGTAAATGATAGTAAATGTTGTGGGTCCTACAATAGCCTACGTAATTAATGAAATTAGTCAAAACATAGAGTAATTAGTTAGAGATAAATCTAATTTGATATACGATATATTGGCACCAATTACCTAAGAAAATAAAATTCTGGAACATAGAGATTTTTTTCCAAAAGAGATTTGATTTAAACCGAGAGCCAATATTTGAAAGACCCGGATTTGGCGGTACTGTGTTTTTGCATCAGCAGACTTCACATCGTTATTTTCGAGCCATTAAAAGAGAGAGAAATATAAAGATCCCAAGGAACACTTCTATTATTAGTATTATTATTAATTGCTAAGCTACAACCCTAGTTGGAAAAGCAGAATGCTATAAGCCCATGGGCTCCAAAAGGGAAAAAGCCCAGTGAGGAGAGGAAACTACGAAAAAATAAATATTTAAAGAATAATATTAAAATAAATATCTCCTATATAAACTATAAAAACTTTAACAAAACAACAGGAAGAGAAAATAAATAGAATAGTGTGCCTGAGTGTACCCTCAAGCAAGAGAACTCTAACCCAAGATAGTGGAAGACCATGGTACAGAGGTTATGACACCACCTAAGACTAGTGAACAATGGTTTGATTTTGGAGTGTCCTTCTCCTAGAAGAGCTGCTTACCAAAGCTAAAAAGTCTCTTCTACCCTTACCAAGAGGAAAGTAGCCACTCAACAATTACAGTGCAGTAGTTAACCCCTTTGGTGAAGAGGAAATGATTGGTAATCTCAGTGTTATCAGGTGTATGAGGAGAGAGGAGAATCTGTAAAGAATATGCCAGACTATTCGGTGTATGTGTAGGCAAAGGGAAAATGAACCGTAACCAGTGATAAGGATCCAATCTAGTACTGTCTGGCCAGTCAAAGGACCCCATAACTCTCTACCTGGTATGCAGGTAGTTATTGTGTAATTATGCTTTTCAGTGCTTTTAACGAAGTCATTTGTTGAATTTTACACATTAATCAGATTTACTATAACTTAAAGTATCAGTTTCTCTTTTATTATTAGTATATTATCCTTTTTTTTTCTTTCCAATATGATTTATTATGTAACTATTCGATACTAAGTTTTATTTATTTTTAGCTTTATCCTTAGTGTATTAATTGGTGCATTTGGTATATATATATATATATATATATATATATATATATATATATATATATATATATATATATATATATATATATATATATATATATATATATGCATTTGGTTACACACACACACACACACACACACACATATATATATATATATATATATATATATATATATATATATATATATATATATATATATATATATATATATATATATATATATATGTAACCAAATGCATATATATATATATATATATATATATATATATATATATATATATATATATATATATATATATATATATATATATATATATATATATATATGTATATATATATATATATATACCGTATATATAAATATGTGTGTATATTTATGTGTCTATATATATATATATATATATATATATATATATATATATATATATATATATATATACCGTATATATAAATATGTGTGTATATTTATATGTCTATATATATATATATATATATATATATATATATATATATATATATATATATATATATATATATATATATATGTGTGTGTGTGTGTGTGTGTTTGTGTGTGTGTATGTGTATGTGTATGTATGTATGCGTGTATATATGTATATGCATGAAGAGCATCAAAGAAATTTTTATTTCATGTGACACAGGTAAGGAAACTTTTAGTTTCGCATCATGTACGTGAAAATTCTTTCATTTTATGTTACTCGAAATAACTATAAACTAATTGGACCTAGCTGACAATGCTAGCATTTCTCTTTTCTTTATTTATGGTACAAAAAGAATATATTAAACAAATTTTTACTCCCTTTGTGATTTTATTTTAATATTCTATGAAAATAGACTGAATATATTTTTTTTAGCATGAGACGTGGCATTTATTCTATTTGAATTGCAATTAATGTAAAAAAGAAATAAGGGTCATCAATATCATGTAATTCAGAGTCAATATTTTACTTACTATTGAACAGACAGAACTATTTGGTATTAACTCCTTTTATGGTTTGTTTACCAGTTTAAGAAATTTTTTTTCCAATGACAATTTCTTAACTTATGTGACGATTCTTATGCTTATAAGTCACACCCACAAAAAAAGTTAACATAATTAAACATTGGCAGAGGGAATGAAATAGTAAAATAATTATGAATCTGACCGTATTTTAGTATTTGTTGGGGACTTGTGACAATTTTTCTAAAGACATTTCTCTTAAAATGGTATTTCTAGTTCATAAATTAATATAGGTAGCTGTGCTACAATACTAATTTGATAAATATTTTTTTTTAGCTCTTCAATCACCTTGAGTTTCTTCATACAGATACATGATTTGATAAATATCTATCCGTATAAACTATTTCTCCTTTTGCTGAATCAGAAAAATCTCTCTTTGATTAATGTGTTCCTAAACGTTGGTATTAAACCACGTCCTGCAGTATTTGCTATAATTTCCTTTTCCAAACTGAGCTAGTAAGAGTAGAGGCAAGTCCTAATATTCCATTAGTTAAAACTGGAATATTAATAACCTATCTACAAAACATAGGAGTATATCTAGGAATAGAGGAACACATTTACACACACAAAAACACACAAACACACACACATACACACACACAAACACACTCATATATATATATATATATATATATATATATATATATATATATATATATATATATATATACATATATATATATATATATATATATATATATATATATATATATATATATGTATATGTATATATATATATATATATATATATATATATATATATATATATATATATATATATATATATATATATATATATATTATATACATACATATATATATATATATATATATATATATATATATATAGATAGATAGATAGATAGATAGATAGATAGATAGATAGATAAATGTATTAAATGAAATTCAATAAATTTAGATAGATCACTAAATGATTAAATGATTGATATATACAAAAGTAAAGAAAATTATAAATGTAAATGGTATTTCCAAAATGGCTAACTTGCAATAACAAAAAGTCCTTAGAAAAGGTACTATGAGTTTGTGACGAAGATTGGTCAATTGGTTTTAGACTGACTTGTTAGAGGCCTATTGACGACCTTAGGACTCTCTCAACAGAGAAGATTAATTATGGGTGGAACTTTCCTTTTCCCTTTACATAATTTTCCCTCATCAATGAATTGAGCAAAGTAACAAGTTATATAAGATTGATTCCCCCGTAAGTAGACAATGAAGCCGCAATTTTGTTAAAGTGGCTGTGAGTATATTCGTAAGTATTGCATGCGAAGGAACTATCTAAGATTGTGAGAGTTAGGTGAATGCTTAGCAGAGCTCATAATTGTTCCTCACAAGGAGTAAACTATAAGTAAAGGGAGATTATATCCAAAAATAGTGGTTCCTACTATTAACGAGGCATTGGGAATACGGGAATGTGAGGTGAATATCCAAGTTTGGTCACTAGAGCCCTTCTCGTGAATTGTTCCAAATTCATAGATAAGCATCAAAATGCTCGTAGACTTAAATTCATTTGTATTATCATAATAAGGTAGATGATTTATTAATTGCAATAGCTTATTCTGCTATATTTACTGTAGATATTTTTCCCTATTCGGTCTACTAGCAGATGGTTTGCATGCTAAATAACAGATTAAAAAAATTATCTGTCATTATGCCCTAATTTCGTCTGTAAATTATCGCTTTGGGTATGCTCTACAAGTATTTTTTTTTCTTTTTTTAATTCTGACAATCCTATGAGATCAAGTCAGCTCAAGCTATGACTCAACCTTATACAAGTAATACTAGTCAAAGAGTTAACTCCATGTCTGAATTTTCTTCCGTAAGGTTCAATATCACATTCTTTTAAAGATGTTTTATTCAAGTTTATACCATGCCATGGAGTGATCTTTATGGTCACATAATTGAAGCATAGGTACTCATGAATTTTTAATTCGGGGCTGCAATGTACATGCAGCAAACAACACACATACAAATAAGGAAGAATGCCATCATTGAATTATTTGTTATGTAGCACACTCATTAAGAGTTGTCTGAATCCAACCAAATGGAACTACAACAATCGTTAAATATAATATAGTAATCTCAACTATATTTTGATTACTGTTATTATGTTGTTAAGTTTTATGCAAAGGTGAACCTTACTGACAAAAGTTCTTGAATATACTCATGCAATTATTACCAGTTTCGGACTCTTTGGTAGCCTATAGATAAGCTTCTTATAGCTAAGTGAAGTTAGTTGTTCAGAGCTTGTCTTATCTTTATGTCACTCTCATTCCCGTCCCACTAGTAACCCTAACAGTGCCTCAAACACCCACCCCACATCCCAGTTCATTGCATCATCAGTCGTATCCTCAAACGAAGTCCACCACCCCCCACCCTGTGGAACCCTAGGTCTTCGCTAGTAAACGTGTAATTGATTGGTTTCAGCAGGCAGAGGTTCAATCCCGCATCAAGGCCGTAATGCTCTTAAGCAGCAAAGCTGGTCTACGTCCTCGCTACTATCCTCGGCGACATCTTGCCAGAAATCTCTCATTACTTTTACTATCAAAGGGATGTCCTCAAATCATATTTCCTGGAGCAGTGCTCAACATCACTAACCGCTCATCCAGCCAAGATTTTTCAGCACTCTCAAAAACTGAAGGTGGGACTGAAAGGCGTTGATAGCCCTCAGAGAAATTACCAGTATTGCTGACCATCAGCCTTATCCTTGTGAAATGAATCTACTTCATGCCCTTTTGGTAAAATGTCTCCCAGAACTAGTTCAAGCCGTCTCTCCTAATGTTAACACTTTACCCATGAAGAAACTAATGACTAGAATTAACACCATTACAGACAACCACTTCCCAACCATAAAGAACTACAGACACAACTCCTCTCCTGGCAAAGCGGACAAATATTCAATGCCAACTGAAGCTGAGGTGAATACTGTACGCCATTTACGCCCATTTGGATACATGCCTGAGCAGCGATGAACACACCTGACACCCACCTAAGCCCACTCATGCTGATCAAAACCCTGAACAGCCTCTGGTTGAGGTCCTTCACCCTGAATTCTGCTATTACTACTCCAGGTATGGGGCTCTTGCTGAAAATGTGCCAGTGGTCCAAGAAAATGTGTAATATTGTCGGTTATGGCCTCAGGTGGTGGAATTCCATTAAAAAATCTTTCCTTTTTGAAGGATTCAAGATCTATTGTGTGCTTTTTAGCTGATAGTTTTGCCATTTTATCTCTTAAAATCCAGACTTTTCATTCCAAGACTACTGATGGTGGCCGCCAATGTATCTTCTATCCCCACCCATGGTTATAAGAGGCTGAAACTATTGTTTGGAGGTGCACCGTATCGGGGAATTTCTTCATCTTCGACACTGTACTGCCCTTCACCGGTGCCAATTTCCTCACCTATTTAAGACTCCTGATAGACTTCCCACATCAATGCTTACTCAATGCCAGTGCATACTCGTCCACATCTTTATACCCTGCTCCTTTTGATCTTACTCTCCACATCGAATGTCAACAAATGCGTATGTCCACCTTCATATCACAAACTTTTCCAGGCATAACTTGGTAGCCAACCATAGTTACTACCAAGTATGGTATCTCATATACTTTCAATTGTTCCCTTTTTGGCTTTAGTAATTTCAGAGACATATTATAAGGACTCAAGGATAGTACTTCTGGTGACCTCTCCTTCTATGTGTAATATCGTAGATGACATATTATCATTATCCCCCTTTAAAGTCAACTGCATACGTCAGTTACACATCATAGCATCACTCAGGAGGGCATTCACCCCTTCCTGAGAAGGCTACAGCAGTAGAGAAGTCTCCCATGCCCTCGACTATCATACTAGTGCATGAGTTCTTGGGCATGGTGAAGTATTATGTCATACTATGTCTTCCACAAGGGGAAGCTAAAAACCTGAAGCGAGTCCCCCATCATGAGTCAGAGTTCTTCAAAGCAAAGACAGGCTTATTAGAAGTAACTTCTCTTACCTTGCTCGTACCAAATGCACCCTTACAACTCTTTTGCAATGCCTGTAATGTTGCTGTAGGGACAGCACTCAAAAACATGTTCAATGAATTGTACTGCCCATTAGATTATTTTAAGTAGGAAATTTTCCAAGGGCAAATCCAGGTACTATACCTTTAACTGTGAACTACTGGCTCTTTATCTAACTGTACCATTCAATACATCCCAGGTAAACTGAATCTCCTAGCTGGCACCCTTTTCCGGTAATATACCGTCCATCCACAAAAGGGAATGAGTTATAAGTCCATGGCTGAAGCCCAAAGAAAAGTATCCAGTGTACCTAATCTGAAGGGCATCCTGCAAGTTTCTCTATTGGGAAGACATTGCCCTTGATTACTTCAACGCAACGCTCTTTTGTGGCATCACTACAGTTAGGGCAATCCTGTGCACACCTAACTCGATGCATCGACAGGTGTTTCAATTGATCCATGGTGTCTCACACCCCTCATGCTGATCGTCTGCACAGCTACTAAACTCGAGATTCTTTAATTAGTAAGGTGGCCAGGGAACCAGCAACCGATTGAGATACTACCACTAGAGAGTTATGTGGTCCTTTTACTGGCCAGACAGTACTGTATTTGGGTCCTTCTTTCTGGTTACGGTTCCATTTCCCCTTGCCTACACTTAAACCAAATAGTCTGGCATATTTTTTAAAGTTTTTTTGCTGTCCTCATACACCTGACAACACTGAGATTACCAAACAATTCTTCTTCACCTAAGGGGTAAACTACTGCACTGTATTTGTTTAGTGGCTATTTTCCTCTTGGTAAGAGTATAAGAAACTCTCTAGCTATGGTAAGCAGCTCTTCTAGAAGAATGACACTCCAAAATCAAACCATTGTTTGATTTTGGAGTGTCATAGTCTGTATACCATGTTTTTCCAATGTCTTGGGTTAAAAATATTTTGCTTCAGGGTACGCTCAGGCACAATAAATAGCACAATTGCTTGGCATGGCTATTTAGTTATTCTACATTTGTAATTTGACACATAACTCAATTTTACAGTGGTGTTTACCGCTAGACTATGTAGTAGTAAATGAGGACTGTTACTTTACTGTTAGTATTTATATTCTGAACTTATCAGCAGACTATAGATAAAGGACCATAAAAAAATCTTAAGAGACATAATAACAATAAAGTGGAAGCAGAATTAATATTTTTTCTTGGCCTTTTAATCCACAACTGTTTCCTTTTCGTCCCTGATCTACCTAACAGCGAGTCATGGTGGCTCACCTGACCTCATGTAGTCTTGAGTAGCAAAACCCTGGAAGCGCGTTACTTGACCCGTCACTGTTTGTGTCCTGGTGTTAACTATGCGAAAGAAATTCTAAATAATTTGGGTATAGTAAAGGAGTGTCAACATTGACTCAAAATAAATAGGTATTTAGTGAAGGATTACCAAATACAGAATTGCCATGTGCCACTGAATTGAGAAGACAAATGTTTCCTTCTCTGGCAAGAATGATGCAAGAATTGAATTTTAGATTTCACCAGCTACATCAACTTGTAGAGAAATATTCCTTCCTTATTCCGTTGCCTCCTTTGGGTGATAATTATAAGTGTCAAACATATCGAAATAACATTGATAAAGATAATTTCCTCGTTCAAAAAAAATCATATTTTCATTGCTGTTGTTAATATTCAGATAGGATTAGACATAGGCGTAGGAGTAGGGGGCCAAGGAGGGTTATAGATCCCGCCAGTTTGTGACGAAAAATTGCTGGTATAACTCTTACTTCAGGAAAGTTGAAAAGATGTAAACTGCATAAATTTAATAACTCAGAAAAGAGTCAAAGATATTAAATTGCATATATTCAATTACTCACTCGTCATAATAATTATCATTTATAATCAATTCCTCAGAAAGTTTTTGTTAACATGCATATCTATGTTGGATTAAGGAATTATTCTACTTTAATGTATATATTAACATCATATATATATATATATATATATATATATATATATATATATATATATATATATATATATATATATATATATATATATATATATATATATATATATATTAAATTTACATATAAAAATAATACATACAGTATATGTAAAAAGAAATGAATTAATTTATTTCTGCAATTCAATGAGGTAGCTTATATTTTGTAAGTATTCCAACTTATCAAATCGACTTCCATACTCATTAACAAGCGTTTTTATTGCCTTAGCTGTCCTTTGGTATTTTGGGTTTTTTCTATCATCGTCGTGTCCAGCTCTTATTCTCAGTATCCCTTTCTCTATTCTATCTTGCTCTAGTTTAAGAAACTCGACAAACTTATAAAAGGTTGGATGATTATGACCCAATGTTAACTGAAGACTTCGGTGCCATGGATTCGACCTTTGCATCTGTCTTGTGTACAACGCCAAGACTCTTTTCCATTCCGAAGTTTTCTATCCAAACGATAGCAAAATCCATTTAATAGAATATGCTCGCGTCCTTTCTCCGCTAAAATCCGCTCCATAAGGCTGGCTTTTCAGTTTTAACTAAGCAAATGTTTATAAACAACTGTATTCCAGAGAAGGGAATATATACCGTCCTAAGCTTGTAATATAACTTTCTTTATTTATTCAGTGGTTGTTATTGTTAACAACCATGAATTACAACAGTAATAAAAATAATAATAATAATAATAATAATAATAAAAATAATGATAATAATAAAAATAATAATAAGAAAAATAATCTTTATATGCTAATAATAAGATAAGGGTGAATGTGTGCGCATTTTTGCACTGAATTGTCCTTGTGCTGATTTATCGTTGTGCTAAATTGTCATGCGCTGAATTGATTCTAAGCTGAATTGTCATTCCCTGAATTGCCAGCGCTGAACTGTCGGCGCTGAA
>NC_090728.1:4851579-4866579 GCF_036898095.1 Palaemon carinicauda
ACCCTGGAATTAATCGTCCCAATTAAAACCACTGTTCCTCGCAGAGTTAAACAGCAGGGTTAACGACGCAACCCACTGCTACCACAGAACTCTTTAGTTGCTCCACTTGCTTCACATAGTGGCGAAAGAACACTCTGGAAGACTTCCAGCCAGTGTATGAATGAAGATGTTCAAAATCCATACCATTAAGGAAATTTAAGGATGAAGCAACTTTCCTCGGATCGTGACCTGCGGGTGTACTGTCAGGATCCGCTCTGCGAATAAAATATGCGATTTTTCGCCCTGAGTTGATTCAGTGATAAATTTGAGCCTGTTGTTTCTCCCCTGAATAGTTGACCACCCTTGAAGTCTGAAGTTCTATGAAGATAGACCTTTAGGCATTCTACTGGACATAGAGATGCATCTTCTTTCAGAGGGCAGATTCTCCAGGGACCCCACCTGTTGGTGGGTAACTCATTCTTGGCGAGAAAAGTAGGCTCCGGAAACAGGTTCAGTTCTCCCCCATCCAAGAACTGAACACGACCTTCCTCTCTCGAGAGGGCTACAATCTCACTAACCCTGGCCCCGGACGCGAGTGAAAATAGGAAAATAACTTTTTGGGTCAAATCCTTTAACGCACCCTCCTCATTGCTCAACAGAGAAGCGAAATGAAGAACTTTGTCTAAAGACCATGAAATGGGCTTTGGAGGTTCTGAAGGTCTGAGCCTAGCGCAGGCTTTCGAAGCTTTATTGCCTTCTAGTAGATTTGCACATACATTCCTCTAGGAAGTCTATGCTGGCTTTTGAAATCCCGAAACGCTTTCTCACCGCTAGGGAGAGAAAATCATGCGCTGCAGGGTCCAGGTTTTCTGTAATGAAGCGCAGACAGTAGACTTCTGGACTCGCTGGGTCAGAACTGGATCTGGTAGCGGTAGAAACTTCAGCCGTAGTTCCAATGCCAGGGGGAACCACACGCTGTTAGGCCACTTGTGGGCCACTATTGCCGCTACCCCCTTGAAGGATCTCAGTTTGTTGAGGACCCTCAACAGAAGGTTGTGAGGAGGGAACAGATAATTCCTGGACCATCTGTTCCAGTCGAGGGACATCGCGTCCACTGCTTCTGCTAAGGGGTCCTCGTACGGGGACACGTACAGGGGCAACTTCTTGTTGTCTTTCGTCGCAAAGAGGTCTATCTGCAGTTCTGGGACTTGACTCAAGATGAAGGAGAATGATCCTGCGTCTAGGGACCATTCCGACTCTATCGGTGTGAACCTGGATAGAGCGTCCGCTGTCACATTGCGGACTCCTTGAAGGTGAACTGCCGACAGGTACCACTTCTTCTTTTCCGCCAATCGGAAGATGGCCAACATCACCTGGTTGAGAGGTGGTGACCTTGATCCATGTCGATTCAAGCATCTCACAACTACCTCGCTGTCCAGCACCCACTATATGTGGATCGAGTGACGCGGGGAGACTTTCTTTAAGGTAAGGAGCACTGCCATAGCTTCTAGAAAGTTTATGAGAAAGGCCTTGAATAGCTTGGACCAAGTCCCCTGGACTTTTTTCCAATGAGAGTGACCTCCCCATCCCTCCTTTGAGGCGTCTGAGTGAATTGTCACCGATGGGGGAGGTGGCTGAAGAAGAACCAACTTCTTTAGTTGTCTGGCTTGGGACCAAGGCCTGAGAAGAGTACGTAGACGAAACGGAACTGGTCTTCTCAGATCTCTTCGCTCGTTTGATGCATAACTTCTCCAAACTCTGGTTGCATCCTTTAGCTGTGCTCTTAGCACCGGGTCTCTCACCGAAGCAAACTGGAGAGAACCCAGTACTCTCTCCTGCTCGCGTCTTGATATCCTTTCGGAATCTAGAAGTCTCTTTACAGACCCCGCTATCTCCTTCCTTTCTTCGCCAGGATGGAGAAACGGTGTGACATTAGGTCCCAGTGGATTCCCAGCCACTGGAACTTTTGAGATGGAGAAAGTCGAGACTTTTTTCTGTTGATCTTGAATCCTAGAAACTCTAGGAACTGGATCACATAAATGGAAGCTTGCAAGCATTCTGTCTTGGATGCTGCCCACACCAGCCAGTCGTCCAGGTAGGCTACTACCTGAATTCCCTTTAGGCGTAATTGCTTGAGAGCTACGCTCGCTAGCTTTGTGAAGATCCTTGGAGCTATATTTAGCCCGAATGGCATGGCTCTGAAGGCGTATAGTCTTCGTTGTAGCTTGAACCCTAGGTAGGGGGAGAGTCGACGGTTGATTGGAACGTGCCAATAGGCGTCTGACAAGTCTATGGAGACGGTGTATGCCCTCTTGGGCAGTAAGGTCCTTATGTGTTGCAGTGTTAGCATCTTGAACTTGCAGTTCACTATGAACTTGTTGAGTGGCGACAAGTACAGAATGACTCTGAGTTTTTCCCCCGAGTCCTTCTTGGGAACACAAAACAGCCTCCCTTGGAATTTGATGGACTTTACCCTTCGGATCACTTTATTCCTCCAACAAATCTTGGATGTACTCCTCCAGAACGGGGGTGGAGTGTTGGAAAAACCGAGGGCACGGGGGTGGAGTGCTGTACCAGCTCCAGCCCAGTCCATTCTTGAGTAGGCTGTGGGCCCAGGGATCGAAGGTCCACCGATCCCGAAAATTCTGAAGTCTCCCTCCTACCGGTATCACCCCACTTGGACTGTTGTCCAGAGGTCTTACCTCCCTGACCGCGACCACCCCTGAATCCCCTTCCCCTTGAGGGGTGCCTGGACGAGCCTCTGGCTGTTCCTCTAGGGTTTGCTCGAAAGGAAGTTGACTGCCCTTCGAACGTTGGGTTGAATGCCGGGGACTGCGTCGACACGGCCTGGGGTACCCACTGGAAAGTGGTCGGGGTTTGTGCCACCATCTGGGGCACTGAAGGCATCGGCAATTGCTGTTGCTGTTGCTGTTCAACTGGCTTGGCTGGCCGAGACGGTAGCCTAGTTCTCTTAGTCTTCCTCTTTGGTTGGGGACCCTCATCCGGGGAAGACTTTCTCTTGATAGACAGGCCCCACTTCTGGAGAAGATTTCTATTCTCCGTGGCGGCCTTATCCACAACTTCTTTGACCAATTCGCTAGGGAAAAGGTCTTTGCAACAAATGTTGGAGGAGATTAGTTTCCTTGGCTCGTGCCTCACCGTAGCCGAGGTGAACACGAACTCCCTACAAGCTCTCCTCGCCCTGACGAAGATCCTTCGTCACTGTGGCCAGATGAGTCTTGGCCACTACCATGAACATTTCATGGACCTTGGGGTCACTTGCCATCGTCTCAAGAGTGGTCTGAAGAGACATTGAGGCAGCCACTCTTTCTTTTGTCTCGAGCTCTCTCCGCAAAAGAAAGTCAGACAGCTTAGGGAGGTTCTCACCGAACTGAAGTCCGGCAATATCAGCCTCCAACTTCCCGACTGAGAAGGTAAGATGGACGTCCTTCCAGTCCTTGTGGTCCATGGGTAGGGCCAGCGACAAAGGTTTACACTCCTCCAGGGAGGGGCAAGGCTTGCCAGCCTCGACTGCTTTTAAAACAGCCGCAAACCCTTTCTGCAAAAAGGGGAAGGCTCTAGCAGGAGAGGACACAAAGGAAGGGAGCTTCTTACTCAATGCAGCTACCTTTGAGTTTGTGAAGCCCCTCTCTTTCATTGAAGATGAAAGCAAAGCTTAAGCCTTAGCATGGTCCATCACTATGACCTCCTTCGGCTCTGTCTCCTCCTTTGAAGCTGGTTCCTTCCTCAACCGGATATAACAGTCCGGATATGACACTTTGCTGGGCCAGAATTCCACCTCCTCAAGGGGAACTGAACCCAGTTTATCCGACATGACGATCTTTCCAGTCGTCATCGGCATGTGCTCAGCATATCTCCACGGGTTAGCATCTGAGCACAAGGGAAGGTCTTTCACATTGAGCCTTTTCTGGGCCCCACGTGATGCTGCAAGCTTCTGCATCTGCAGTTCCATTGCAGCCGCCTTCTCCATATTCTCCTTCTGCATTTGTTGGATCATTCCAACAATGGAGGAGAGGGCCTGTCCCAGCTCTACTGGGAGAGCGGACGATGTTGAGGGAATAGGTTCAGGGATCAGAACCGGAGCAGCCGACACCTCGTCGGCTTCTTCCTCTACAATGTCTGGGGCTTGATCTTCATCCTGGCCTCCTGCCAGGAGGTCTTCCTCCAAACGCTCGGACACGTCTGACATCCTGTCGTCCAACTGGATGTCTTGCAAGGCGACCGCCACTTCAGCATCCACCTGGATCTGAACTAGGGGGATCTCCTCTTGAGGCTGGGGAATCACTGCATCAACTGATGCCCTAGGGAAAAGGTAAGCCTTCATCTTCTCACTTGGAAGATGAAGTCCAAAGGTGTTCTTCTGAAAGCCCCTTACCCAAGTGCAAAGCTTCTCCCTAGCTATATCCCTTGATTCCGCTGTCCTAGGGGAATCAAATGCCTCAGTAATCAGGTTAGAGCACACGGTACATACCTGGGGGTCCCAATACCGGAGATCACCCTTGGAGACAGCGCATGCTGGGTGCCTCCTACATAACTCATGTCCGCAGAAGTTCTTACTGCGGACGTTGCAGAAAGCACTTCCGCACTTCGGACGTACCTCCTGCAAAGAGAAGAAATTTCCATGAGTATCAAGTGAACTACGTATCACTGGATATGCACAGTTAGCATAACAAATCAGAAAGGAAAGACACACACTTGTGTTTTCCCCCACAACCAATTGTTGCAGCCTTCCAGATAATAAAATCGTATGGTTAATCTCTTCTAGAATAACCAATGAGAAGTTTCCAGAGGAAACAGGTGGAGCTCACACCTAAGCAATGATTTTAAAATCCCGGATAATAGACAAGAAAGAACTCACTTTCTTATCTGTAAGGCAACACCAAAGGGCTGTGCAAGACAACACAAAAGTGTTACAACACACAGTGCTGTACCAAAACTTATACTATAGTTTTCTTCCTACAGTATATGATATACTGAAGAATACTAGTACAGTATAGAAGGTTATGTGCCGGCCGGCACACACCATAACTAGCTTTAAAGTATACTACTTAACAGCTATAAGGCGGCAGAACGCTGGTTCAAATGCATGTGCCGCCGGCAACAGCCAATGTCGGCTACACAAGGTAGCACCCGGCTGCCGGCCACTGCTCCTAGCGACCGGCAGACAAGGGCTGACATTAGCCGGCCGGCAAAGGTAAACAACCGATGCCAGCCAGCAGCAAAAGAACCAGAGGACTACGACTGCCTGGCTGCCGGCCTCATAGGCCGGCAGCCGGGTCGGGTACAGCACTAGAAGAAAACAGAATGGATGCCGGGATAAGAGCGTAAACTACCTCCAAGCCCGGCAATCCGAAAGAGTGCATATAAGGAAGGGGAGAATCTAATTCAGGCTTCCTGACCAATGCCATCTGGCTCTACAGGCAGGCATGGATGAGGGACCAAGGGAGGTCCGGGCAGCACCTATCCTAGGTCCAGATGTAGAATGACGTACAGTACTGTAATGGCTAGTTCATTACGGAGATAGAGGGGGAAGGGACAAAAGAGGGTCCTACCAACCTTGCTTTAGTGAAGGATCACCCGCAGCCAAGAAAACTCATCTTAGCCTAAGGGAGATCCACGGAGGGAGGCCAGCAATACTTGCCAGCTCCCAAAGAACCAAAGCAAGGAAGGTGCTGCTACTCCCAGGGAAAGGATCTTATCCTCCCACCGAGAACAGCAACAAGGACTAGTCTGCTAGATCACAAAAGAAGGAATCATCTCGTACAGAAACCTTCGGTAGTGACCTAAGGAGGCTAAGCCTCCTATGTCTGTGTCAGGCCAGCGAGGGAGACTCTACCCCAAGCCAGACAAACACAGACTCAGACTAAAAACTCTGTTGTTCTGTCCCTCTCTGAAACCAGACTTACTGGAACAGGAAGGTACAGTAACACCCCAGTATAGTTTTATCGAAAGTTAATTCAGATAAACCACTTAGGGATAAGCCCAAGGCTTAAACAGAGGGAAAGGGATTGCATACCTTCTCCGAAGAAAAGAAAGCAACCGGGGAGTATGAGAAAGTATACTAAGACTCCATAAGCAACTTAGCCTAGGCACCAAGAGAATCGATTACCTAAATCACCGAAACTCACTCGTATACTATCTTGCAAATATTCAACATAATCTTAAATGTATAAAAAACAGCCTAAAGCTTCAATAAAATTTTAATACACTCGGAAAACCAAAATCATGCAGGAAGTACTAGGACCAAACGACTAGGGTACATGGCCTAGCGTAGGCCAGAGTTGGCGAATACTTCTCCAAAATAACACTAAAGCACGAAAGGAAATCCTATGTAACGCTAAATAGATAAAATTTATTAAAGCAAAACAACCGGGAATGTCGCTCTAGCTAACTAAAACTCATACCTAGCGAGCGACAGCGTCCATGACGCCTCCGGTAGGCAACGGCTCTTGTAACAAAGATTAATACTATTAATCACATAAAAATTTACCAAGAGCCTACATTTATACATAAAAGAAATGGTACTCAACTTATCAGAGGCCGACGAAGTTGGAGAAGCCATGAAAAGCTGAATAAATCCAAGATTTGCAAGAAACACAGGAAAAAACACCGAGTTGTTAAGCTATGCAAAAAGGAATACAGATGGCGCCAGGATTGGCGCCAGGCACGCTTACGAAACTGGAGAAGAGGGAGCCTTGGGAGCGGCTCCCCCTTTTTCTTTCCCGTTTTCGTTTCTTGCCAATTGACCCCTCGATGTGTTATCTCTGTTTGGGGTGCAGATTGCCATGTGGCGTGTCAAGATTACGTCCTCTGATATGTCGCGATATCCCTTTCATTAGGGATATTCGCTCCAGGAGTTAGAATTCTGGGTACCTTAAGGTAAATTCTCTGGGAATATCGCCGTAGTTGTAATATACCCTAGGAAGCTACCCTATAGGAACTTCCATTAGGACGACATGGCTTGAGCCCAAAAATACATATATATAATATTTATATATATATATATATATATATATATATATATATATATATATATATATATATATATATATATATATATATATATTCATACGAAGCTGGTCAAACATGAGTAGAATATTTCATTGACATATTTAATTTGCATATTTACAATATCTATAACCAGCTCATAAGGTGAGTTTTACTCATATAGGATTAAGTTAATGTATGTAAATTACATAAGACTGTCATTATTAATTTAGCTATATTTTCATTCAATTCTGTATATGTAAATTTACATTATTTAAAAAAAATAAATTTTTATCATACATAGTTTGGTTACGAAGTCTTATGTAAGCTTATCTAATGGTAAGCATAAACACTGGGGAGTGCATCATGTTTCCACATGGTTGGAAGTTGCGTGAAGGTTCTACACTAAAATTGCTCTTTTTTTAATGTTACTCGAGGAGGTGGGTGCAGTTAGCCAAGAGTGTTGGCTTGTTCTGCCACGAAGGGAACCCTATTTTCAACTGCCAAATTGGCAGCCTGACATCGGGAGAACCCATCCTGAATTTGTTCACACGCATCAAATGCACTGCTGGAATGAACTGGACGTTTCTAGAGTGATTTATGATCATATATAAGGGCCTAGCAATTCACAGGAGGCAGAGAGATCCAGCCTGACATTCCACAAGATCTGTGCTTCTGCCACTCCTCTCACCAGCATCTGTACATCCACCAAGTGATTCCTTTCAAATGTCAATAGTATTTTTTCTCAAATGTGTATAGTGTTTGTTAAAACATTTGAGTTTTTGTGGTTTGAGTTGAAAAAAGTGCAGTGTATTTGTAAGTAGTTTATTTTTTGAAAATGTATCAAGTTTTTGCGCCTAGTCCTTTTAGATTTGGATAAAAAGTGAACTGCATTCATTCCTCCTTAACCGTTCGGTAACCTTTTGTGAGCTCAAAGGACGTAAGATTAACAGTTACGTGTAGGTAAGTGTAATTCTGATTTATTTTCTATAGTGTTAGTGTTAACTTTTTTTTAATTAATTGTCAAAATTAAATATTTTCATAAATTAATTTCTCGTGAAACATGTAATTGTATGAATTTTGAAGTGTCTTTTTGTCTTGAGTTTAAGGTCTAGTTCAGATTTAAATTTTGAGCAATATATTTTTGGTATTACTGTTGAATTGGTATTTTTCATAGATTATACATTTATATGTGTACAGTGTATATTATTTTTATTACCAATAATTGATCCAGTAACTTGCTCGTACCCCTGGCAAAGAACCGAAGTAAGAGGTTGATTTAAGAATTATTCCAGTTAAAGTAAAGTAATCACAAAGTTTAATTTCTTTTTTTTTTTGTGTGTAGCATAAAGAGACCTTTAGATTTTCAGTGTTCATATATTGTATATTAACGCTTGGAGTTGCATATTATTCTGAGCTCGGAGGTATTCTGTTGTACATCAGATTATGTAATGTAATAGAGGTAAGTTTGGAAGCTTTGGAATTTACGTAATTTGCTATTCATAATATGTATGTTTGGGTGCACTGCCCCTGGGATCGAGCTAGTGTTTTTTAAATACTGGCGATAGCAGGGCCGTGTTTAGATTAGAGGTTTGACTGTTTAGTGTTGATAAGATTCGGTGTATTGTTAGGATATATATTCTTTTGAAGAGGTATAATTTTTTGTAAAGTACAAAATGGCACAGTTGAATGTACAGGAGTTTTTGAAAATCCCAATTGTTCAGGAATTGTTGGAAGCTAATGTAACTAAAGCTCAGTGGCTTTCTATTTTTATGGCATGTAGTGGCAGTGCAGCCAGTTGAATGATTAAAGCATAAATCAAGTGTCTAGCGTTAGAAGTATAGATAAAGTCAGGAAAGTTACCAGAAGGTACTGCAGCAGCTCGCAATCTTTTGGAGAAGTCTGAAACAGAATTTTTAGAGAAGCAAGTATCAGATGACCCACAAATTGAAGGCGTGAAAGCAAAAATTAATATAGAGGCTGAGATTAGACGAATTGTAGAGGAAGAAAATTTTATTAAGTTGAAGAAGATGGAAGAACGGAAAGAATAGGAAGAAAGAGAGAGAGAGAAAGGGTAAGAGAAATTTCATGGCATGCAAGAGAAGAGGAGAGAGAAATTGCAAGACGGGAAGGAAAAGAGAGAGAAGATTCAAGAAAAATAACAGGACAAGGAAATTGGAAGAAAGAGAGAGGGAAATAGCTAAAGGAATTGCAATACATGCCAGGGAATGGGAACTATTGAATGCTTGTGAAAGGTTGTCATCAACTCAGACATGTGTTACCACTGCTGTGTTGATCACGTGTTTGATGTGGCGAAAGCACAGCGATTAATCGCAAAATTCATGGGAGGAATTCTTCGATAATTTTGAAACGCCCGCGTAGAAGAGGGAATAGTCAAAACATAAATGACCTGTATTATTGCTGAGTATTCTTATTAGAAAAGAACGCAGTGCATATGTTGCCTTGTCTCAGGACCAAAGGAAGGAGTATTAAGAAATTAAGAGGAGCATGCTGCAAGTGTATCTGATGACCCATGAATACATTACTGAAAGATTCCAAAGTGTGCGGAATAAGAAAATCACTTCCTTGGATTAAGTTTATCAGGTACGACAATGTTTCAAGTGATAGATAGAGGCTGCCAAAATGAGAGAGATGTCTGATTTAGAAGATCTGATCGTGATGGAACAATATTTCCGAGGAATTCCTTAACATATTTGAACATAATTGAGAGAAAGAGAGGTGAAAAAAATTGATAGAGCTGCTTCGCCGGGTGAAGATTATAATAATATCAGCGTAAATCTTTCTTGAGTATGAGGTTTCAACTGTCATTCCGACCAAGTGTCAAGTATTCACTGAACCATGAAAACTAGTTCAGTAGTAACTATAGGAACAAGTTCAATAGTTACTGCTGAAATACCACTGGTATCATTCCAAAGCAAAATGTGATAGCACTACAGCAACAATTGTCAAATTGTCCTCCTTCAGGTGTTGTGAAAGACGTAGAGAAAAATAGTATCATCTGTTATAAGTGTGGCAAAAAGGGCCATATCAGTAAAGAGTGTTGGTCGGAGCAAAGAAAAGCAGTTGCCCAAGTGGTTAAGGGAAATTCAACTAAATAGAACATGAAGACAAAAAATCAAACGTTAAAGATCGACGAGGAAAATAAAACAGTTAGCGTTTACACGACGAACAGAAAATCCCCAAGCCGAGTGGATGCCTTTAGACCATTTATTTATGAAGTTATATTAGCTGCTCTTGATGGGAGAGAGCAGATTCTGGTCATGATATTGTGCAACACGGGATGTAATCATAGTGTGGTGACTCAAGGCGTACATCCAATGGTGGAACAGTCTCTCAAAGGAGATATTGTCATTTTGAAGGGAGTAAGAGATGAGGAGTTTACTGGTATTTGCTGTTTGAGACTTCCATGTGAGTTGGTGACAGGTTATTTTTGTCCCATGGTAACAGAGACACCACTGAAGTATAGTCCTATGACTGAACTCGAGAAGTAATACCTATATCTGTTTCCTAGTTGTGGGACGACTAGGATTATGAAGAAGAAAGTGGCTGCAGAAGACAGAAAAAATGAAAGAACTATGAACTTGTAACATTTTTTAATGGAAGAAGAGGTTTCCCATGATAGTAGACAAGAGGAGAGCTTCCAAGAGAGCGCGAGAGAAAGGCACGACAGACGAATGAACAGGAAGAATAGGAAGCAATGGTCTTGGAAGAAATAGAAAACTCAGCATTAGATGAAGAACATGTGAGTCGGAAAAAGTTGATAGGATTGCAACGGATGGATACGACATTAACGGAATTATTGTACCATGTGGTGGATGAGACGGAGTTGAAAGAGTTTCCCGCCTGTTATTACCTCAAGGATGGATTGTTTATGAGGAAGTATAGACCCACCAATATCCCTTGGAATGCCGAATGGGGCATATAACGTCAGATATTGATTCCCTCTCCGCAGAGAAGAGAGGTGATCGCCGTAGCTCATGAGACGGGACACATGGGAATATGAAAGACGACAGAAAAGATTAGGAGACCCTTTTTCTGGCCTGGCATGCACAAGGATTTGAGCCAATTTTGCCATGTATATCACGTTTGTCAGACGAATGGAAAGCCTAGTGAGTACATTAAGAAGGCACCCTTACACCGGATTGAAGCAGGAGGAGAACC
Organism: Palaemon carinicauda; assembly: GCF_036898095.1. Lineage (NCBI taxonomy): Eukaryota > Metazoa > Arthropoda > Malacostraca > Decapoda > Palaemonidae > Palaemon > Palaemon carinicauda. The sequence continues at coordinate 4,862,749 of NC_090728.1, forward strand.
CTTCAGCAAGGTGATGATCAACATTGTGAGACCATCACTGAGGACGAAGAAAGGCTCCAAGTATATTTCAACTTTGATTTGTCCTGAGACAAGATACCCAGATGCCGTGCCCATCAGGAACATCAGAGTCAAAGTAATCGCTGAGTAGTCACTAGACTTTTTTTACTAAGTTTAGCATTCAGAGTGACCGTGGACAAATTTCACGTCAAAATTATTTCAGAATGAGATGAAACTATTGGAGGTGAAACAACAAATGTCTACTGCCTATCACCTGGAGACCCAAGTTGCAATAGAGAGATATCACCAAACCCTAAAGAGTATGTTAATTAACAAAGTACTGCAATGAAACAGGAATGAATTGTTGGGAGGAAAATGGAAAGATAGAGTGGAAACAGATGGAAAATCTGTCAAGAACTTGGGGAAAAAGATCGACGAGAGAAGGAAATTTTTCCTCAAACACCTGAAAATGAGCCAAGGAAAAATGAAGAAAAGGTTTGGTATTAAAAGTAAGAACAGACAGTTTGCAGTAGGACAACAGGTGGTGGTTTTCTTAACGATAAGAAGAATCCCTCTTACCAAAAAGTTTCAAGGACCTTTCTGGATTTTGGAGAAGATCAGTGACCTGACCTACTTTATTGAAACACCAGGAACAAGAAAAGTCAAAGGAAGGTACATGTGAACTTATTGAAACTGATACGGTAATCACCAGATTTCGACAAGTGGATGCGTCAGACAGTGGGATTGGGGGCTATCCTATTGCAAAAAGACAGGGAAGGAATTCTTCATCCCCTCTGTTTCATGTCATTGAAGCTGAAGAAGCATTAACGGCCTACTCATCAGTTGAAAAGGAACTAAGAGCGCGAATCACAACGATAACGAAGTTTGAATTTTATGTAAATTGACCAGAGAAGAAAGAAATTAGGGTTTACTCAGACCACAATCATTTAACTTATGCTAATAAAATGAAAAGAAATAATTAAGGGTTAACTAGATTTTCATTATGTTTGCAACCTTATCTTATTAATGTAAAGCATATATCCAGTAAAGAGAACGTTTTTGCAGATTTTTTATCTCGGGCTGAATTGGTGGAAACAGTCTCTGAATAAATTATCTTTTTTTGGCGAGGTATCTTATGAAGATGGTCTAACATGAGAGTAGAATCTTTTATTCACATATATCATTTGTGTATTTCATATAAGTATAACCAGCTTGTAAGGTGAGTTCCACTCATGTAGAATTAAGTAAATGTATGTAAAGTACCTAAGACTGTCGTCATTCATTTAGTTATATTCTCATTCAGTTCCTTATATATAAATTTTCGTTATTTTATAGAATTAAATTTTCATTTCATGTAGTTTGGTTACAAATTATATGTAACCTTATTAAAATATATGTATGACAAACACAAAGTATAAGTGCAGGTTGGAAGTTGCATGAAGGTTTTACACTAAAATTCCTCTTTGTTTTTATAATAGCATGGAGGAGGTGGTCGGAGTTATCGAGAGTGTACGAAGGGAACCCTACTTCAAACTGCCAAGTTTGCAACCTGACATAGGAGAACCCATGCTGATCATGTGCACACAAATCGAATGCATTGCTGAAATGAGCTGGAAGTTTCTTGTGTGGATTAAAATCCCATATAAGGGCCTAATAATGCACAGGAAGCAGTGACATCCAGCCTGGCATTCCACAAGATCTGTGCTTCCACTAGTCCTGTCACCAGCATCAATCCATCCACAAAGTGATTCCTCTCAAACGTGAATAGTAGTTTTTCTCAAATGAGTATAGTGCTTGTTCAAACATTGGAATTTTTGCGGTTTAAGTTGAAAGAACTGCAGTGTATTTGTAAATACAGATTGTATTCTAAAAAAATTATAAATGTTTTGTGCTTGACCCTGTGCGATTTGGACCCAAAATTGAAGTGCATATATTCTTGCTTAACAATTCGGTAACCTTGTGTGAGCCCAAAGGACGTAGGAGTAACAGTTACGCATATGTAAGTATAATTCTGATTTTTTTTCTTATAGTGTTAAAGTGTCAACTTTTTTCATTAATTGTGTAAATTTAATATTTTCATAAATTAATTTCTTGTGAAAGAGGTGATTGTATAATTCTTGAAGTGTCTTTTTGTCTTGAGTCTAAGGTCAAATTCTAATTTAGATTTCAAGTGATCAATTTTGGCATTGCTGTTGAGTTGATATTTCTATAAAATATAGATTAATTTTTTTAAGGTATGCATTATGTCGATGACCAATAATTGATCCAGTAACTTGCAAGTACCCCTCAATAAGAACCGAAGAGATTGATTAAAGAATAGTTCCCGTTAAAGTAAAATAATCACCCATTTTGTTTTAAGTGTACATAAATAGAAATTTTATATTGAGAGTTCACATATATTAATGTCTGGTAGTTGCATATTGTTCTCAGAGCTTGCAGGTATTCTCTTGTGTATCAGATTACAGTATGTAATATAAAGCTGGTGAGTTTGGGAGGTAGGAATTTACATAATTCGCTAGTCGTAATATACAGTATATATATATATATATATATATATATATATATATATATATATATATATATATATATATATATATATATATATATATATATATATATATATATATATATATATATATATATATATATATTATAACTTGCAAATAATTCTAGACTTTTATGTCTTATTGCTTTCCTGATGTATTTGTTGGCTTCAATCTCAATTCTCTTATTCGTCTACTGACAGACTATATCAAAAAATGAATCCTCCATGAACAAGTTGAAGCACTTCTCCGGGGAATCTCAAGCTTTTGTTTCGGCACTTGGTCCGTGGTTACCAATAACAATGTTCTTGGCTAGGCGATGTTTGCTACTGGACAGTGGGCGGGTTGACCATCCAGATTAGCACTCTCAAATCGTACTAAAGATGGACAATCTACTAGAGCTCGTTTCCGTTTTCTCCCACGTCTCTAACCAGCACTGGTTGCAGAGGAACAAAAGGATAGCATCAGAAAAGGTGGCTTTAGCGGTCGTGTCCACGTTAGAAGCAGCATTATTAGGTGCAGCTTTAGGTAAAGCAGGAGAAGTTACACCAGATGAGGTGGAAGGAATACCATCTAAAGTTCCCAAGGTGTGGTCTATTAACAGTGCATTTTTTTCTTTCTTTGGGGTTGATGTGAGAATTGTTTTGTTGCTGGTTTGCTTCTGTTTGTTCTTCTTCCCCTTCTCAATTTCAACATCCTCTGGCTCTTCATCTTGTTCACTAAACGATGTGAAATAATCCTTATCCTCATCACTATTATACAACACGTCTACCTCTATTTGATCCTTCTCCTCCTCTCCATCACTAACTGATACTTCAGCAACATCTTCCCTGAAGTGTTTTTTTTTTTTTTTATCCACAGGATCCTCACCTAAGTTTGAAAAGGCACCAGTCACATTCATCATATGTGATGTCTCCTCATTATTTAATATTTTCTTTGACATTTTCATTGCTTTGATATCTGACGTTTTTACATAGAACAATTTATTATGCCATTTAAAACAGTAAGAAAAATTTGAACTTTTTCTTTGACACTTTCGTTGCGACAATATAGAAAACACGAATATAACCGGTGATATATTTTAGACCAAGCGCTAAGCCAAAGTGTTACATGAAAAACAATACACACGGGCGAGTACGAACACATACACATACATACCCATGCCTACACATATATATATATATACTATCAGCCTCAGGCGAGAGCCAAAGTTGCCAGACCAATGCACATTCACTGTGAACTCAAGAAGATCCATTCACATGTGCTGCTACACTATACTGGCGTTGTTCTA
>NC_090728.1:4871579-4884079 GCF_036898095.1 Palaemon carinicauda
TCTGATTAGGTTATTGAGGAAAGGAGAGTCTCCCGCAAAGTCGGACGCATAATTTGTCCTTAGTAGGTCAGATAATATTTTTGTGTCATTATAGTACACCATCGTCATAAAGGTATCATCCATACACAGTCCATAGATCTTTGGAGGGTTTTTTCTGAATGTCTTTCTCCGACGATAGCAAATATAGATATTTGCAGAATGCCATGAGGGGATCTTATGGATACACCATCTACTTGTCGAAATAATCTTCACGGTGAGAGAGAGAGGACCTTCCATAATACTGGCCTGCAACATCTCTCTGATGACATCCTGAGATATAGGCAAAGGTTCCATATTCTATTTGAATACTCGATTAAGAAATATGTTTATGATTTCCTCGACGGGGACATTTGTGAGGAGGCTTTCTACATTGAAAGAGGTAATGCCTTCGTCAGGTCCTTTTCGTAAAATGAGTCAATGGACTCTACTACTGATTGCAATGAGTGGAAAACACGTAGGTAAGGATAAGGTTTTCATTCAAGACATTCGTTATTTTTGTGGTCGGTGATTGATCAGAAAGAGGGGTATTAGTGGGGTCCCTACCTTATGAGGTTTTCAGTACCATAGATGTAGCCAGACCCCCGATCACTTATGATTTTAAGATGTTTGCTGATGTTCTGTCAAATCTTGGCCCTGGTTAAAAGCTTAAGTGCCTTCTTCATAAGTTCATCAGTTAGATCTTCCATCCAATATATGACTTATATGCTACTATGATTTTGTAACACCATTTTTCTTCATTCAACCTTTTAGTAAACTTATTGGAGAAAATATTATTACAAATCTTATCCATAAATATTTTCATTTCATGCAATTTTTCTCCTGTTAGATTTCTTATATTGCGTGTAATTATTTATACAATATATGCCTACCATTTTTCTTAACATTCTATTTTTAAAGAGGAAAGTTAATTTCCATGAAAATCATCTATGCTTCTAGTTTTTACATTTAGAAATGACTGCATGCTAAGTTCATTTCTAACAAGGTCTATTGTAGTATCGAAGTTAGCGGTCGGGAAAATGTTCGTTACTTTCGCGTCATATTATATTGTAATACATAAAGGTTTATCATATTCCAGCATCTTCTTAGTTAGCAGATCTTATAAAAATTTTCCCAACGATTCCTCAAGCTTACGCATGTATTTGTTATTCCAAGTCCTCCCTCAAATTTTGGAAAATACAGTTTCTTTTATCTGTTGGTTGATGATTACCGACGCAAATATGCTGCGCCTATATGTAAATTTTCCATATATTAGTCCATTTCCTTTGGCATATATATAAGAAAAAAAAAGTGAACTATGTACCAAACTTTAGAGAAGACTTTTGAATCAAGTAATAGCGCGTTCTGAAAAAAAAAGACAGTTAAAATTTAGTGATCGTGTACAATATTACCCTTTTATCTGTGGATATTTTAGCTATTTAAACAATGTGATCTTTTCCAGACATGCAGTAAGTTATATAGGAATAAAAAATATTGATAGAGGAGGAAGGATGAAGGAATTTTCATAAAAAATTTCCATACTTTTATAGGTTGCTTAATGTGTTCATGTCTAATATTAGAATCAACCCTGCTTAGTGAATCAGAATGAAGGGGCGTCTGATTGGCATCCCAACACTGGATGGCAAGTTTAGACTATTATTGATGAACATGTAACTAATTGTTATTATGGAAGCCTTCTTGCTCCGTGTAGTTTGTTACTTATATTGTTTGGTGTTACCGAATGAAAGCCTAAACTATGGAAAACATTTGCTTGATAACGGTAAATGGTCTAAATGTAGTCCTACCCATAAAAACATTCCATTCTGGGTGCTAGTTATCTCCTTGCTGACATTGGCAAGAGCATGTTTTCCATCGGATATACACGGTGAGAAATAAAGTCATGTAACTAGTTATTGACGATATGGATATTTTTCATCTAGTATTTTTTTTTTTTTTTTTTTTTTTTTTTCAAATACACAACAGTGAAAGAGAATGGCATCCACTTTACTCACGTATTCCACGAAGCTTTGAAAATGCCAACCAATATTTCAGTCCAAATATACTGGCCATCGTCGACGGGAAACTGGATACGTGAAGCAATAGTGTTATTCAAGGGCTGACGTGTCTGGAATCAGAGTCCTCTGTTTCGGAAATGAAGAGAATTTTATGCAAGTGCATCGTCAGCAAATAAATGGAAAGCTCAAAGCCTAAAATAAAGATATCGCCTGAACTCAGTGACACCCGATGCGTAGAAGAATTGCGAGTGGCCTTACAGAAAGCACTCGGGAAAAGAGATATCCTGCCATTCAAATGAAGCGAAATAGTCAGGATTCACTCATGGATAGTTTATACCATTTCGCACGAGAGAGAGAGAGAGAGAGAGAGAGAGAGAGAGAGAGAGAGAGAGAGAGAGAGAGAGAGAGAGAGAGAGAGAAATATTGAAACTTAAGTTTCAGTGTGCTCGTAAATTGTGGAATAGAAAGTGTCAGGTAATTAATTACAGATTAAATTTGAAGGCCTTACAAAAAAAGTTTTTCGAATATTTGTCTGGACTGAGTCTAAGGTGTATTGGTGATAAATTCAATATATTTTTTCATCTATTTTAGTCTCTTAAACCCTCAGAGGGATAGACTATACGAGAATCCTCTTTTACCTGTAACTAAACATCGAGTAATAATTTTGATATGATGTTTTTTTATTTTTTTCAGATAGACTATACTTATTAGATTGGAAATAATTCATGTTATCATTTAATTTTGGTTGTCATGATTGAGATAATTTTTTTGGCCTTTCACTCCAACCCTGTAATATCTCTAGATTTTTGTCAAGCCATTTGTTATGTTTGTTTATTTAACGCATTTACTCCTCTATTTACAAGCATAGTATCTTACAGGTATTTTTTTTTTCTTTTTCCATGAACTTTGAATCTTGTCATAAAATATTAGAATACTCTTAAGAGATAGATCTTATTATTATTATTATTATTATTATTATTATTATTATTATTATTATTATTATTACATGCTAAGCTACAACCCTAGTTGGAAAAGCAAGATGCTATCAGCCCAAAGGCTCCAACAGGGAAAATAGCCCAATGAGGGAAGGAAATAGGGAAAAACTACAAGCAAAGTTTAAGAACTATAAAAACATTTAAATAAATCTTTCATATATAAACTATAAAAACCTGAAAATAACAGTAGTATAAAAACTTCATAATAACAAGAGGAAGAGAAACAAGATAGAATAGTGTGCCCGAGTGAACCCTCAAGCAAGAGATCTCTAACCCAAGATAGAACAGTAAGTTATGTTAGGAAAGGTAAATTTCTCTTGTAAAATTATGAACTTTTAAAAAATTGTATCCCACATTTTTAATCTAAATGGGCCATGGGAACATTTCATCAAAGCAAGGAAACTACTTTATATAGATTATGAAAGTTATAGTTAAAAATGCACATATGTGCACTAAAGTAGTCTTAAGAATTAAAGATTTGTTACTCTTCTGTTCCTGTTTTTAGTTCACCGTAATTTTCAGCATTTGTGACACAACATTAAGAAGGTGGGGTAGCAAAGGAGAGGGGCGTTGAAGGGGATGGGGATAATCCAGGTGTTGTTGATTGCAAGTGACAGTACAAACTCTTGTTTGCATATTATGCCTGTCAAATTCAATTGATTTGGATCAAAATGATTTTGGCCAAGTAGAGAGAATGGAAAATGGCCTTCTGATGAAGAAGGAGATGAATGCAAGAGTTAATGAAACTTATAGTTAAAAATGCACATATGTGCACTAAAGTAGTCTTAAGAATTAAAGATTTGTTACTCTTCTTTACCTGTTTTTAGTTCACCGTAATTTTCAGCATTTGTGACACAAAAGTAAGAAGGTGGGGTAGCAAAGGAGAGGGGTGTTGAAGGGGATGGGGATAATCCAGGTGTTGTTGATTGTAAGTGACAGTACAAACTCTTGTTTGTATATTATGCCTGTCAAATTCAATTTATTTGGCTCAAAATGATTTTGGCCAAGTAGAGAGAATGGAAAATGGCCTTCTGATGAAGAAGGAGATGAATGCAAGAGTTAATGGCGAAGTACAAGAAGAACACAGAGGTTTGGTGGATGGATGGATTGAAGAAAGCTCTGAGTGACAGGAGCATAGATATTAGAGGCAAAAGAGCCTGCTAAAAATATGAATGAATGGCGAACTATTGTGACGCAGTTCTGGTAGGCTCCACCGCTTCCTCTGGGCCGTGTCTGGGCGCCTTGGTGACCGCTGAGATAACAGCAGTATGGGATTCAGCATGTGAAGTTTCTTTATAGTGGATAACGGGGGAAGGTTGCCTACGGTACACCAGCAATGCCAACCAAACTCGGCTGAATTCCTCGTCAGGGGAGAGTGTTATGGTAGATTGGTAGATAGATAGGCAATACCATAACCACATGTTACAAATGTTTACTGAAAATATAGAATTCCCCTTCACAATGTTGATTTTTAAGAATATGAAATATTATGGAAACAAACCATGAAAAGAACGAGATGCTTTGAATTATCATTCTTTTTACAAGGATTTTCTATGTAAATGTCAGCTGGATTTAGACGTAAACTTGGATATAAATATTTTTCTTCGGCTGGAAGATATTATTCTAAAGATATTTTAAAAGGAATTTATATATCTAATAGCTTCATTCAAATTCTCCGTAGTATTAAAAATTAGCATGAAGTTCTTTCAAATTATTTCTGGTTCTTTTGGCTAACTAAATCTTTAGTTTACTTGTTTGATGAAGTCCATTGGCTTCTGGCATCATCAGTAACTGCGAAAAGTCTGACTCTGATTACGTCTCTCTCTCTCTCTCTCTCTCTCTCTCTCTCTCTCTCTCTCTCTCTCTCTCTCTCTCTCTCTCTCCAACTTGAATAGAAGGCTGGTCTGTATTCAACTCAATCCACCGAACATTCGATTAATTTTTTTTTCCTGCGTCCAATTTGGGATTCATAAATATTCAGGTTCTGACTAACATTTCACATTCCATCCGGTATTTAAGAAATGCGTAGTAAATAAAGAAATTAAAAGGAAGGAAACAACAATGTCGGCAAGATTAGTTCCCATATTTACTCGTGTTACTTCACTATAGAGAAAATTAATAAATAACAGGGAACACATTGGTCAGCAGACTCCAGAATGTTCTTCTCCTTGATTTTTAAATGCAATTTGTCTTGAGAATATGACTGTTGAAATATCACACACACACACACACACACACACATATATATATATATATATATATATATATATATATATATATATATATATATATATATATATATATATATATTGTTACAGTATCTTTATTACTTGCTAAGTTACAATCCTAGTTGGAAAAGCAGGATGCTATAAGCCCAGGGGCACCAATACGGAAAATAACCCAACGAGGAAAGGAAACAAGAAAAAAATTGAATATTTTAGGAAGAGCAACAACATTAAAAATAAATATTTTATAAATGAACTTTAAAAACCTTAGCAACACAAAAGAAAGAGAAATTAGATAGAAAAGTGTACCCGAGTGTACCCTCAAGCAAGAAAACTCTAACCCAAAACAGTGGAAGATCATGGTACAAAGACTATGGCATTACCCAAGATTAGAGAAGAATGGTTTAATTTTGAAGAATCCTTCTCGTTGAAGAGCTGCTTACCATAGCTACAGAGTCTCTTTCACTCTTACCAAGAGGAAAGAAGCCACTGAACAATTACAGTGCAGTAGTTAACCCCTTGGGTGAAGAATTGTTTGATAATCTCAGTATTGTTAGGAGCATGAGGACAGAGAAGAATATGTAAAGAATAGACCAGAAAATTTGGTGTATGTATAGGCAAAGGGAAAGTAAACAGTAACCAGAGAGAAGGATCTAATGTAGTACTGTTAGGCCAGTCAAAGGACCCCATAACTCCCCAGTGGTTGTATCTCAACGGCTGGCTGGTACCCTGGCTAATCATCTTTAGGAGGAAAACGATAGACTAATATTTAAAGCCTGATCTAAACCACCCACGGGGTGCTTTCTATCAAATGGTCATTTATTCCTTACAATGTTTCGTACTAGTATCTCTTATAGAGGCTACCTCAACGCTTTTGATGGCGGATTCAAGACTGCGATTGCTTATCATTTTGGAGCTTTGACTTTTTTATTTGGTCTCTTAATCAAAAACCATTATCCACAGTAATTGAAAATGAGAAAACAAGGTTACAAAAAAATTACCATGACTTATGAATATACAGTATGTACATAAGGAAGTATGAAATAATTGACATTTTAAACATATACTGTGGTAGAAAAAAAAAAGTTATTCGTCAACGATTGGGGAAATAAGTACAGTATGATATCCGTTGAGGTACTAAAGTGACAATGTAATTTTTTTCCCCAGACATTACCTGACTAAGGAAGCTGTCTCTCCAACCGCCGGTCGTATAACATTGATTATGAGTGTTACCCTAAAAAAATATTTATTGAATGAATCATTGAGGGAATAAATCTGATATTCTGTAATATGTTACTCGGCCAGTAGGTTTCTGCGCCCCCCTCCCCCCCCCCCCCCCCGAGATAAAACGTTTAGGAAAGGAAGCCTAATGTTATCCTACTCACGCTTTAGAGAATGATACAGCTAATGTTATTCCTCAAACGATTGAGGAAATAAGGCTCATGATGTGCATTATTACGCTATTGTTATAAAAGTGAGTTTTATAATGTATGTTGTACCTAATGTACATAGCATATTCAGCGTAATATCAGGGGGGGGGGGGGGGTTGCTTCCTTTTACTCAAGGGATACGAAAAAAAAACTATTGCTACCAAACACACATTCGACAATACCAGAAATAACTTCCTCTAAAATATAACTTCAAACTCGTGTGAAAATAAAAAATCACAACAATAGTGCAAATACAAAATTAATCCGGGATTTAGACAGAACTAAGCCCTATTTGTATAATCAGAAAAATACAAGACAAAAAAATAGGACAAAAAAATCATATAGGAAAAAGTTAATGATAAATCAGCTTTGAAAATCTATAAGGAGTAAAAGAGAAGAAATTGGATAATATAACACCAAACAGACAATGTTCATTAGTACGGCTAAGCTAAACACGCTAGAACTAAATTAGGAGAATAAATAATAGGAGAAGAAGATAAATGTTTACAATGTGATAAAGTTAAGGGAAATATAGAACATTGGTTACTTTATTGGCCAGTGTACTCCGTTTCAAAGAGATACCACACTAAAAAGATGAAGATGATGACATCGAAAGCAAACTTGAGCAAGCGCAGCACAAAAAACCTAAAACTATAAAAGGAAGCATTGCAAGAGAACTTCTTTCTATTGGTTGAGTTTATATATAAACTATCAGACACCATGGCCCCTGTTAGTGTCAAGGCTGACATAGAAAGAGTATATAAACACTTGCCTTCACCAATGTATAATGAAAAGCTATGCAGATTCAAGTTACGATGAATCATGTATACACTTTAACATTTGTATTTTTTTATTGTAATCAATGATAAAAAATAAACTGAATCCCGTGAACGAGCCTCTACGCAAATAAACCTGCGATTATTAAGACTTAAAAGAACCTTTCGCTTTTGGGTGAAGAATTCACATCGTTATGGTAATTCACTCAGAAATTGGCTAATAGCCACGCTGTGTACAATATAGATCCTCTGGGATTGTGGATATGCTATAATGTTGATATGGTGTTGGGGAATAAGCTACTTTCGGCTAACAAATAATTCTAGTGTAATCGAAGCTAAAAAAAATAACAAATAAAATCAAAAGCAATATAAAAACACACGTCCTTTCTAAATATGCAATAATGACATAATACACAAAATACAGTTTAGCAAACAAAATTTTTCAGCCAAAAACTCGGGACAATAAACTAAACCCACCCAATATTATCATCCCGCATAAACAATCCGTAGTCATCAAAATGCAATGATACTCTTTAAAAGTAGAATAAAGACTATATTTATTATATGAATATTCGTGTACAAGAAAAGTGAGATTCTAGTGCACTACGCTAGTTCACCGTGATAATTACATTTTCTAGCACATCCATTTTCTATGTACGTATGGCGAAACTAATGTCTAGTGTATTTTAAGGAAACAGCACGCACTCCTGTACAACACTGATCAAGAGGGTTCTGTGTCGTTTTCTAAGATTAATATTATAGGTATTTGATCATTATAATTTTTCTCAAATAATGAGTCAACTTTTACAGAGCAGCACTAAATAATCATACAATAAGGCTACCAGAACTTAAATAATTAAGTTCTTAACATTCAAGGCCGACCCCGACTTTTTTTTTCCTAGTTTAAAAGTGAAGTGGAGATTGAGTGCAGTAATAGCAGTTTTTCTTTATACTAACCCACGCTGAGCCTACGTGTGAATGCATTTTTTTTTTTTTTTTTTTTTTGCGTTCATAGCCTGTTATGTTGTAACACCAGCATTTATAAGAATGTAACAGTCAATCAAACCTAATAACTCCACCCTATCTTATATCATGATACGGGGTAGAGTAGACTAAGATCCAATGAGATGAAGGTGCTTAACTCTTGTTCACGGACGTGGGGTATATAATTATTAACACGGACGTGGGGTATGTTTTACCCCGTTTAAAAAAAAAAAAAAATAAAAAATAGTTATAAACAAAATTTATTGATTCTGAAAACATAAACAGAAAGTACATATTCTCTAGTGTATTTTATTCAACCATTTTAATGACTAGCAACTGAAACTTCCTATTTCAAGGACAACTTAAAAAAAGTATAAAAAACACTAAAATTTTTACTTGTGTTGCTAAAATAGAGTGAGTAAAATCTAATATTCTTGTAAATGACTTGATTCCTGACCCACACACTCTCAGGGTATCGGGGTATCTCAGCTATGGGTATCACAGCCTCCTGGCAGGCACACACGCTGTATGGGAGACCATAAAATAATAACTATAAATTTTTTGGTGAAAATAATTGAAGTTTCTGCAAAAAAAAAAAAATTTCGTAGAGGTAGTCCTGTCTGTGAACACTAAATGATCAAGAAATGTTATGTTTATGTTTTGACAGTCAAAAGACCATATTTGAATAAAAAAATCTTCTTTTACAATTATTTACCATTGAAAATGGTAATGAGCAATACTGGCAGTTTCAGTGTACAGTACAAACAATTCATATTCTCGGTGATGGACTATGCATGCCCTACGCTTACCAGTATGTAGTTCTAGTACTAGTAGTAGTAGTAATAACTAAAGTTCTTACCTGCATTAGTGTGGGCAGTCCACGCACCAAGTGTAGATGTGTTGAGGACACACAGGGCGTGTACAGCCTTGACACCTGTATCGTGTCTTCCTGTCTTTGGCCCTGTCACACAGTGAGCACCGCACCATGGGAGCCCTGCTGTCCGCCATCACTGTGAGACTTGCTTGATCATCCCTGACAGGTAAAGAAATGTTGCAGACTGTGTTGATCACAGTTTTGATGGTTCTGGGAATCCTTGTGTTGAACATCCTCTTTCCTGCCCATGCTTTGATAAGGGCCTCTGCCATATTTTGCATATAGAAGCGTCTCTCAATTGGTTTAGAACCTATTGTCTGCTGATTTTCCTTGTAGATTATCCACGAGTTGATTACACAGGAATTTATCATCCCATAGAAAATACTCATGGGCCACCTGCTTGTCTTGCGTGAAACTGAGTATATTGCACACATTTGATCGAATGCATCAACTCCACCTTTCGTCTCATTATAAAAACAAATGATCTCGGGCTTGCCATTGGGCATTATGGTTGGCTGTGTGTGCATTGATGATAATAGATACCCTAACTTCTTTTTCGTTCTTGAAGTGTCCTTGCAGTATGACACCAACGTCATGTCATTCACGAATAAGAATGCACTAGAACCTACCATCCTAGTTCTTGTTTCTTTCATTTCCTGGGGAATTTCTTTCTTGTTTGCTTTCACAGTGCCAATTAGGGTCATGCCACAGTTGTGTAGAAGATCAGTGACCAAGGGCACAGAACTAAACCAATTGTCGGTGGTTACGTTTCTGTTTCTTTTGTGGTAGGGTTCTGTAAGATCCTTTGTGATCTTATGACCAACGTTTATGCCACCCCGGGCCTGAGGTTGTGTGTCTTCTTTCCCCAGGTAGGGTATTGCTCTCAGCATGTACTTGCTTTTACTGTCACATATAAGGAAAAGTTTGATCCCATATTTTGCTGGTTTGCTAGGAATATACATGCGGAATGGGCAGTTTCCATGGAATGCCAGCAGCTGTTCATCCACTGTAACTGTTTCACTTGGGACGTACATTTTCCCACAGTTGTCAATAAAGATGTCCCAGATAACACGAATAACTGCAAACTTGTCCGTTGTCTGTCTCTGAGCTCTCGTGTCTTTGTCATCAAATCTCAAACAGCTGAGAAGGAAGCAGAAGCGGTCCTCTGACATGGCTGCACGATAAATTGGTGGGCCGGTCTTGGGGCTAAACATTTCCCTAGTTGTCAGGTGGTTATCCCTCTGGCCACCACTGAAGATCAATAGTCCCAAAAGTGCACGTATCTCATCCGGTTCTGTTAGGGATAACCCTCCTCTCCGGTTAGTATACTTGGCTGCCCGCTGAGGAATTATTTTGTTGGTCCATTGCACTATCTCGTCGATAATATTATCTCCAAAGAACAAGCTCAAGGCTTTTTCTGGAGTGTCTGCACTCCTTGCCTCCGGTGTTGGTCCTGAGGTGATAGGACCAACAATGTTTCGTGCTGGTGTCCTTACTCTACTGGATGACTGTGGTCGACAATTCCACCTATAGCCAGACTTGGATGTCACTGTACTGGTTCCGAAGTCATGCATTCTTGTAGCCTTGTCTTCTTCATTAGCATTGCTCCTTCGTCTTCCCCTGGCAACAGGAGGAGGCACAGCAGGGTCAGCAGAGGGAGGAGGACGCACAGCAGGGTCAGCAGAGGGAGTAGGAGGCACAGAAGGGTCAGCAGAGGGAGGAGGAGGCACAGCAGGGTCAGCAGAGGGAGCAGGAGGCACAGCAGGGTCTGCAGAGGGAGCAGGGGGCACAGCAGGGTCAGCAGAGGGAGCAGGAGGCACAGCAGGGTCAGCAGAGGACAAAGCTTGTGTAGCACCTCCTCGAGCAGCATTACCACGGCGTCTCTTACTCACCCTACTTACAGCAGGGGTAGCAATAGAGGTACCAGGGGTAGGAGAGGCTGGGCGGTGGACAGAGTGGTGCATTGAGGCTAGGGAGGGGGATGGTAGAGAGTCGTCCAGGGGTTGGTGGGGAGTGGAGGGAGGGTGAGGCCTGACGTCTATTTGGCTGGCAACACGTGGCTTGCGAGGTGTTGATGTAGTTAGTTTTCTCTTTTGGGCCCTACTTTGAAAACATTGTTCATCCATAAACTCCTCACTATCATCATCACTGCTAGGTGGTTGTTCATAATCTTTGTCCATATCTGAGTCATCTTCCACCTCATATTCAACATGATCAATCTCACTTTCATCATCACTTTCAAATATTGCACTCACATCTGTTAAGCCTGAATTGTTCATTATTTCATCTAATTCTGCCTGAGAATAAAAAACTTTCTTTTTTCCATCCATCTTTCACAGTTTATTATGAGTCTTTATCTACTTAGTTTATCTAGTCACTGCTATACTATGATAACTCTGAAAAGAGATTATTCAATGCCTGAAAACATAAAAAACATGAAAATACACAAAGAACTAAAAACATTCAAAACACATCAACACTGCACTGGGGCAAAATATACCCAAATGTTTTTATTGTTTATCACTGCAATTGGGAACAATATACCCACACATAGTATTTTAACACTGCACTGGGGTATAATATTCCCACACATATTAGTATGTTAAGACTGCTGTGGGGTATAATATTCCCACACATATTAGTATGTTAAGACTGCTGTGGGGTAAAATGTACCCACACATATTAGTATGTTAAGACTGCTGTGGGGTAAAATGTACCCACACATATTAGTATGTTAAGACTGCTGTGGGGTAAAATGTACCCAAACTCCCCCCCACACACCCCCACAAGTGATTAATCACAGAGACACTACCTCCCTCCAATAGACCTGACAGGAAACTGAAGCTACATGGCTGTTAAGCTTGCTAAGTGGCCAGACCACTCAGCAAGGATAGAGTAGACTAAGATCCAATGAGATGAAGGTGCTTAATCTATTTGGATATAATAATATTTTTTTCTTTCTGACATTTTCTGTTAGTATTTAGCAAATTAGTTTTACGAAATTTTTAATCCTACAAATATGTTGGTTAATCTCGGACAAATCTTTCACATTTAATTGGATCCACTTAATAGGAATTCTTGCCTATTCTACGGCAACAATAGCAACAGTCTCTTGGTTTGATGACAAATGTCTTACCTGTATGGCTCAAGCTTATAGTTTAACTGCATGAGGTCTTTCAAGGCTCA
>NC_090728.1:4891579-4896579 GCF_036898095.1 Palaemon carinicauda
AAAAATTTGATACATTATACTATAAGCTTCATGCTGGGTTTTAAATATTTCAAATTGATACAAAATGGAAGGAATTTATATCTTCATAAAAAAAAGGTGATAAAACACCCCAAAAACTGGAAAAAAAATTTAAAATATAAAAAATATTCAACCTAGGTGGGAAAAAATTGGGAATTAGCTTCTATAGATAGAGATGAATATTCTGTATAAATTTCAATGTTGTAATGCAAAATTGACTTCCGACCCTGGCCTCTCCCCTTAAACATGGGATCGTGCATAGCAGGTGTCATTTCTGTCTACGTTGCCGACTTTGCACGAGCATTCAACAGTTCAAATTCCCTTGCTTGTCTTGCCTCTTGTATCTCTTTTTCTTCCCGTCTTGCTTCCATTTCGCTTGCCCAACTTCCGACTTCTGAGGCTTCTTTCACCTCTTTTCCTTTCTGTCCATCTTTTATTTCCTTTCTCAATTTCTTCCCTCCTTGCTTCCATTACCCTCACACCTCGTGCTTCTTCTCTCTCTTCTTCTTTTTGTCTTGCTTCCCTTTCTTCCCGTCTTCTTACTCTTTCTTCTCATTCTGCCATCATCTTCAAGATAAATGCGTCAAATCTCAGCCTCTTCATCCCTTTCTGCCTTCAGTTTGTGGGTCAACTGGTCCTTGCTTGGCTACAAATTCTTCTTCAGTTTCCCCAAACTGTTCATGAGCTGCTACGATATCTACTTGCGACAATTTCCCCGTGTTTAACAACGCTTCTAAGGCTAAACACTCTATTAGTGTTTTAATCATTGCGCATGTTGCATGGCCACATCATGCCAGTAAAAAAGGGAGCCACTGATCTCTAGTTACATTAGCTTCTGACAATCCCCAAAAATTTGGGTGTTCTAAATAGTTTTGGATATTACACTGTTCCATATTGTATTAAAAAAAAAGAAGAAAGAAAAATATACCACTCCAAAAAAAAAATAGCCTAGCAATATGCAGAATCCTATCAACACTATATTGTTCAGACCTTTAATTAAAACACGGCACTATTATCACCAATATTTAAAACAAACTCACTCGATCCCAAGAGTATGGGCACCAAAAATATATATATTATGGTCCTGTGTCTGGGCAACAAAAATAAATATGTTGATCTTATGTCTAAGTAACAAAATATGAAATATTATACATTACGGCTGGCAAGTTACACAAACTCTCGTGTTCCAAATTCAAATGTTTGTTTTAACATAAAATTTTTATATTTGATTAATACCCGAGCTCTGAGAGAATCATATAACTCCCAAACGGCATATATATATATATATATATATATATATATATATATATATATATATATATATATATATATATATATATATATATATATATATAAACACTGAATATATAAAGATGTTACATGCACTCAAAACCAATTGGGTAATAATGATTAAGAACTATTTAAAACAACCTCTTACCTAATCTCTTTACCAGGGGTATAAGAGAGTACCACAAGAAACACTGGTGATTGGAGTAATACAGACTTCAGAAAATTAGATATATTTGATAAAAATTATAACACTGAAATAATTTACATAAAGAAATGAATCACTCAAAATATCAAATCTGAACAAAACTTAGAATAAGACAAGAAAATGTTACACTCTGAAAATTATATAACCACTTGACCTACATCACTAAATATGAAGAAAACCTTGGACTGAGACAAGAAAATATTTCAGTCTGAAAATTATATAATCACTTGATTCGAGATATTAAATCTGAGCAAAACTTTAAACTAAGAAAAGAAAAGAATACTTATGAAAATTATACAATCACTTGACTCGAAATATTAAATCTGATCAAAACCTCAAAATAAGACAAGAAAAGATTACACTCTGAAAATTATATAATCCTCTGTTTCATTGGAAATTAAATTATACAAGGTTATATAATCTTGATAATTAATAAAAATAGTTAACCTTTAACACTAAATAAACATAAGGTAACTTATAATCTTACGAGTTTTTAGTTCACACAAAGTAATTGAACAATTAATCCAAAATAAATACATTTCACGTTCTCGCATAAATCTGTGAGAGCTTGCAACAATAATTTATAGAGTACCAGCCTGCATAATAACACAATAAATTTCATATCACTTTCAAAGTCGTAGTATCATTTTAACACACTACGCACGATGTATGTTCGGCTCAAACTTAATCACTTAGGAGAGGAAACACACGCGAGGTACTTGAGAGAAAAGAAGTGGCTGACTCTTACAAAAGGAAAGGCTGGATCTCTTCTGCCCTATGCATCCCTAGGGACATATATATTGACTTAGTTATTCTAGATTCTTCTTAGTTAAGAGGGTCTGGAAGCTTAGGGGACGTCTTAACGGCACCAGAGTTACCAGCTAGGTAAAAATTCAGGGGATCCAACTTTGCTTGCAAGGTAACCCTGTCGCATTAGCTCCAGTAACCAACAAACATAAAAAATAAGATAGCACCAACGCTTTGTTTTTCAAGAACATTCCAAAACATGTGGCAAATAAAAAAATGGCGTAATTTCTCACATACATGATATAATACCTCATGAAAACATGAAATATTACATAAGCCCTCATATGGTTTATATAGCACTCTTAATCGAGACTACGTACCACTTCGTAGCAAAATACGTGAAATAGAAAAGTTAAATCTTGAAAATAACATAAATTTGCAATAAATGAACAATGACAGTCTTACCCAATTTACATATAATTACTTGAACTTACAAGAGAGGAACTCACCTGACGTAGAGGCTATACACCTAAATACACTGAAATACATGAATGAAATACTTTCTCTACACTAGACAGGCTTTGTAAGTATACATTTCATAATTCTGACCGTCCTCTACATTAAGACCTTCCCGGACAGTTCATCCTGTTTGTGATACTATTCATGTAGTTAATTCTAATAGTTTGGCCTTCTCTATCAAGAGGCTCAATACCACACAGTGTTTTAAAAGTTTTATTCCAGCACTTACCAAGTTGTGGAATGATCTTCCTAATTGGGTAGTTGAAAAATTAGAACTTCAAAAGTTCAAACTCACAACAAATGTTTTTATGTTGAACAGGATGACGTAGGTGTTTTTATAGTTTATATATGATATATCTGTTCTGATTTTATTACTATTTTTAAATAATTCTATTTCAATTGTTCATTATTTCTCATATCATTTATCCATTTTCTTATTTATTTTCCTCACTGGGCCATTTTTCCATGTTAGAGCCCTTGCGCTTATAGCATGTTGCTTTTCCAGCTAGTTTTGTAGCTTAACTAATAATAATAATAATAATAATAATAATAATAATAATAATAATAATAATAATAATGGCTTTCACACTCTTCAATATATTGAGGCCGGACAGTGATCTCACTTTTCTATGTACGAGTACAGTATAGGACACCCGAACTAAGATGATCTGAGAATTTTTCTTTAAATTAAAACAAAATCATTGAAATGGAGGAAGAACAAAAACACATTCCACGACACTTGTGAATGAAATTAACATGCAATTTTACCATATGATTGTGTTTATCATAAAAAAAGATGCTCTTTCTATATGTATTTGTTTCCGGCTCTTTGGTTGGTTGCAAAATAATTCTATATAGTTTTGCCTAAGTATTTATCGCTATACAAATGAAGTCATTGGGAAATTCATTGCTATAAGTATTTTGTGTATGCTGTATATCAGTTCTTTTTGAAAGTAGTAAAAACAGACGTCATGTGCTCTATATGTGAGAGTGCAAACAAGATTTATTTTTTACAGGAAAAAGGAGTTAAATATTTGCAGAGACCTATAGACGATATCTTTCTGTAGACAGGTGTGTAAACTTCATAGGCCTTGTCTACCTTTGATTCTTGATGCAATGAAAATAGATATTGCCATTCATTTCTAAATTACTGGTAAACTATCTTTTTGAATGTTTGGAATTTAGATAATCTAAAGTCATTGGGTCTTCGACATAATAGAAACCTTTCATTAACATTACATCTATTAGGGTATATGGATATGTAGTCTATAGACCTTTACATCAATAGTCAAAAGCTATGATTTTACAATATCGGCATGGCTTGAAAAGGCTCGGCGAGATGGGTTGGGATGTACCTAAGATTCACAGGGGTTAATGATCTGTTAGTTGAAATCCATTTTCATATAACATTGACAATGAGAAAAAATTGTAGTCATACTGAAAAATAAACACTGCTGCCTGTGTAAATGGTGTGAGAATTACTCTCAAAACTATGTACAAGTTTGGAAATAAGCTGCATTGAAGAATATATGTTTGGGGAGACGTAAAAGCATAGAGGGTAGGCATATGTTACATGACAATTTCTCACATGAGGAATCATCCATTTCTTCACTTTCAATGTCAGAGGTGGAATTTTGATATGTATCTCCTCGGTGAACAATACCATCATAATATTTATAAAATGACATAAGTTTGATCAAGAGCGGCTACAGCATACATTTCTTCGTCAGACATTCCATTCTGAAAGATTAAGAAATATTTGGGGTAAAGGAAGGCAATATCTCTCAATATGTCATTACCCTCTTCAAATCAGCTCTTTATTGATAATGATGCTGAATCAGGGATGATAATAAAGCAGTGACTTAGAAATGCCTGTTGGGGTTTAGTTTCAACTGCAGGCTCTATCCGTCTCTCGATACTAATGATTTTTTTTTTTTTTTTTTTTTTTTTTTTTTTTTTTTTTTTTTTTTTTTTTTTTTTACACGGAGTTTGGCAGGTATCTGAGATCGTATGTGTCTATGATTTATAGTTCCAAGGTATCCAGCACAAGGAAGGATTTAATGAAATTTGCATACCCTTCCCCTGTTTTTAGCAACTCTTCATTGTCATTCCGCATTAAATTAAACTCTTATGTAGTGCTGCTGACCAACTTTAATGTTACTAATATACCCAATTCATATGTTTGAGCATTCTTAGTAACGTGGGTACACACCAAAAAAAT
>NC_090728.1:4911567-4914067 GCF_036898095.1 Palaemon carinicauda
CCTTCTGGATTCCAGCTGAAAGTTTGCTGAACTTATCTATCTTGAGAGTTTGAAGAGAATGCCCAAACCATATCCATCTACCCCTCATCATGATCTCATCCACATATGGCACTTGAGTAATCTCTCGTATATTTTCATTTCTAATCATGTCCTGCCATTTAATTCAGAATATCCTTATGAGGGCTTTGTTCTCAAATCAACTAAATCTATTGGAGATTGTTTCATTGTCATACCATTACTGCTGTCCATACAGTGACACTGATCTCACTAAACTGATATATAATCTGATTTTTTATGAAATTTCTGGTGATATGATTTCCCAAATTTACTTGTCTGATTAGATTTTTTCAATCTTTCACTAAACTTTAATTTTAAAGACCCTGTAACGGAGATCATAGTTTCTAAATACTTAAACGATTCTACCTCCTTAATCCTTTCTCCATCCAATGCTATTTCATCTTCCGTTGCATACTGGGTTCTAATTATCTCTGTCTTTCTTCTCGTTATCTTCAGCCCAGCCTCTGTGATATTTCATGCATTTCGGTAAGCGAGCATCGCAAATCCTGTGGTGTTCTGCTAACAAGGACAGCATCATCAACATACTTTAGGTCTGCTGAATTCCAATCACCAATCCAGTCCAATCCTTCTCCACCTTCTCTGACTATTCTATATATTGCATATTCATGAAGAGGATAAACTACATAGGTGACAAGACATTCCCGTGGAGTACTCCCCTGTTCACTGGAAATTTATTTGATAAGAATCCATTAACATTAACTCTGCCCTCACTATGCTTATGAACAGATTTAATCAAATTTACATATTTAAGAGGAATTCCATAATAACCCAGGACTCAACAAAATTAGCAGGCACACACTATCAGAGGCTTTTTCATAGTCCACAAATGCCATATAAAGGGGATTTCTTTATTCTACACAGTGCTGTAGAACATGTCTCAAAAGGAAAATTTGGTCAGTGCAACGTCTACCTTTTCTAAACCCTGCTTGTTCATCTCACAGTTTCTTTGATATTTTCAACAACCTCCTAACTTCTATTCATCATGGTTTGCCTCTCCATGCCACATTCTACAAAAATAATATTGTAAGCAATTTGGGACTCACTTCATTTTCTGCCAGTATCATCTCAACAGTTAATCCATCGTATCCCAGGGCTTTCCATCTCTTTAGTTTTTTTAGGATAACTTCGACTTCAAACACATTGAATTTAGTCATGGGCACATTAAGGTTTTCATTAGCTTCACGTATATCAATCAAATTATTCCCTTCATATCTCCCATTCATATTTTTCACTAAAGTATGCCATCCAACGTTGTCTTTCTTTATCTTCTGTTAGTATAACAGAACTATCCCTGTTTTTTATGAGTATATGCTTCTTCTTCTTTGCCCCAGTCGAGATTTCATAAATAATTCTGACCAATTCTTATAATAAGGCCACCTCTTGATTTCATAGCTTTGTCAGCCTCATCTACTTTAGTATCTAAATATTCTCTCCAGTCATTCCTGGCTTTTCTTTTGACCTCACTGTTAATACTGGAATACTGGGCATGCTCTACCTTGTAATTTCATTACTTTCTTTAAAATTTTCAACAATCATTTTCAGTCTTCGTCTCATCTTTATAGTATCACAAGTATCAATTGATATACCATGATTCTTCCTTGTAACTGTGTGTCCCAAGACTTTGCTACCAATATTCAATATTTCGAGTGATTTAGTTTTGGTGTTACTTTTGAATTGTCAACTTCTTATACAATATATTTTTCTAAAGTGTTTATTTTGTTCGATAAAAACATTTCTTCTAAGAACCGAAGTAAGAGGCTGGTTTTAGAATAGTTAAAGTAAAATAATCAGCCAATTTTCGTTTTGAGATATGTAAAGAGACCTTTGGATATTCAGAATTCATATATATTGTTGTCTGGGTGTTGTGTAATATTCACAGAGTTCGGTGTATTTCTAGTATGTATTAAATTTAAGTAAAATAAAACAGGTGAATTATGGAGCTCTGGAATTTACGTAATTTTCTAGCCGTAATTTATATTTTTTGATGCCCATACCAAGGGAATGAGCGAATCTGTTTTATATATCGGTGATAACAAGGCCGTGCTTTTGGTTAAAGGTTTGGTCAGTTAAATATTGTTAAGATATATTCTTAAGAGAGGCATAATTTTTCTGTAAATTACAAAATTGCTCTGTTAAATGTCCAAGAGTTTTAGAAAAAAAACTCACTTGTTCAGGAATTGTTGGAAATTAATGTAACTAAAGCTCAGTGGCTTTCTATTTTAATGGCATGTGGTGTCCATGCAACGAGTGAATTGATTAAAACCCAAATCAAGTTTCTAGCCTTAGAAGCGTTGATAAAATCAGGTAAGTTGTCAGAAGAAGATATTGTAGCATCTCACGAAGATTTGGAGAAGACTAAAGCAAAATTATTAGCCATACAAGTACCTGTATGACTTAGGAACTGAGGGAATGAAAGCAAAGA
>NC_090728.1:4936567-4939067 GCF_036898095.1 Palaemon carinicauda
GAATTGAAATTCGCTCTGTTATTATGTTTGTTTATCCACATGGAACAAGCAGACAGAGTTTTATCAAAATCGAACAGTAAATAAGCACACAGAAAGAAAAAAACGAGCATTAACTTTAGTGAAAGCCCGGCTGGTGATGGAGGGATACCTAGAAATAAATATTCACCAAAAATTCAAATTTCGATTTAGGGAAAAAACCTTCTGTGTTTTTCTAGGTATTATGTCACTTGATGGCCTAAAACATCTAAATATTATATTACTTAAGGCATAAGAGCAGGACAAGCAAAGAAATACACCCCTCTCCCGAAAAAGAAAAAACGAGAAATTACGATTTTTGTCTGATGACGAAAATATTGGATATAAAATCATAGTCTCCCCTGAGCCCATTTTCTTTGATGTCACTGATATGAGAAAACGACTTTGAACAGTTTTAAAGGGGTAACCTATAAAAATTTTAAAATTACTAATGATATTTCGTATTTTTTCTATTAACGTTAATGACCAGGGGGGGCATTATAGAGGCTGGAGATGAATTCTACACATATCACGGCCTTCTGATAGGTAAAAGGAAGACTTTTAGCAAAGAAAAAAACAATTGGGAAAATTCACCCTCTGATCGTGGAGGCAATCCAGACATACACAAAGAGCTTGAAACTTCAGGTTCCACCCATGTAATAATCTCATGATAAAAGGTCAATTCTTCAGCTTAAGAAAGTAATCTTCAAAGAGCTCGGAGGGTTTTATTCTTGTTTTTGGGTGCAAAAGGTCTGATAATGGTTTCTTTAGTAGAATTTTCTCCTCTCTGTTACCGTAATTGTCAAGAAGCTGAACTGGAAAGTATTTCAAATCTATGACTAATTTTCGTCGCGCACCATTAGCATGATTAACTTTGGCCCATGTACTGTAGCTGCTGTATCAAATGGTTTCACCTCATCCGTACACTTTCTAGTTGTATGGAGACTGCAAGAGATCTTGCTCGCTATTTTCTACAATGCGCTATTAACCAGAGAGCACAAATAAACTTAGTAAAGTACATTATAAGAACATTAAATACATTTGCAGATAACTTCAGATGAAAATCATGCTTTAAGCAAGAGAGTGTGGGGTAAGAATATACTGTAAGACACATCGACATGATTTAAAATGTGATTGTACGACCATATACTGATGCATTGTATATCTTAACATTTTGATAGATTTCAAAAGGTTTAAAAAATATTTTGGTGAAGAAATATTGGCTCCAATTGTACCCACATCATTTCATTCGTAGAAAGTCTAAAAAAAAGAGAGAACATTACTAATTGTTGCCCGTTCTTAATAACTTTTGCCGACACCTCAGGTTATTTAGAAGAAACAAAAGTAAAACAACCCAACCTTATTCTTAACAAAGGAATCATAGGTAGGTATTCTTTCCCCATAATAGTTATTTGGAGGTATTCTATATATTTATATTCTGGAGTAACAACTATTGTTCTGTTTGTGAGGAATCAATAGAAACAATTACCAAACCTTTTGCACTCTGGTACTATAACGGTAAAAGTTTTTACCAGAAAAAAAACTGTTATTCTACCCACGATCACTGACTCACAAAAACACAATATAAATTTCTAAAAAAGAAAGAAAAAAAAACTTCATTTATTTTTTCCGACCTTATCTAGTGTGCGCAAATTGTGGAAAAGTCATATTTTTTCAAAATGTTCAATGATCTGTTATATTCTTTTTGAATCAATATAGCCATTTATTGGCTTTATCTGTATAAACTGATAGTGAGGAAGAACTCAATCTATAAATATTTAAGAATTATTTTATCATGATATATAGTCCATGAAGATTTACTTGTTTGGTAATAACTCCCGCATTCATAAGTAAAATCGTACTTGGTCTTATCTAGTCCATGAAGATGTGCTTTTTTGGTAAAACCATACTTGCTTGTATCAAAATAAACAACTTGATTTACAACACATGTGATCATGGACGGAATAAACCCAAGGGACGTAGGCTATTCTTCTACTATTAGCATGCTTTTTTCCCATTCGTATGAGGGTAACATGGCTGTCTTCATTTGAAGGCTATTAAATGTTATAAAAAAACGAGTCACTGGAAATTTAATCGATAAAGCTCTTTATATGCAAGCGAGAGAGGTGTTTTTTTTTCTTTTTTTTTGCTTTCTCTTCTTTTTCTCTTATTGAATTTCCCTAGAGCTTTCCATTTTCTCTTTCACGGTCCACTGCCCTTCCTACCCTCCTCAGCTTACTTTTTTGCGAGGCAAAGGACATTTAATTGCTTCTTTAATGTACTGTGACTGCTGAAACTGGCAAGGAGAAAATCAGGGAATTATCGTTGTGGACGAAGAGTCTGAAATGCTTCGGTCACATCATGAAGTTCTAATGACTTTTAATAAATGGACATTGCATGCAAATTCCCTTCCAACGTGTTTCTATGAATAATCAAATCAAAGCAATTTTAGGATATTCTAATATATTATGCTGCATGACATCAC
>NC_090728.1:4949067-4961567 GCF_036898095.1 Palaemon carinicauda
TCTACCACACACTCTCTTTCTCCTGCTAAGGCATTCATCAATCTTCCCTTTTTGGCAACTTCCCTTATTATCCGGCCTTCGATGAGTACCACCTTCTTTTCTATTTACTTTTATACTTGGGTTAAGTGGTGTAAGATTTTAGGTGGTTTGCTTTTCCCTATCTCTTTTGTGACCTATTGGTTACTCCTAACATTTCATGTCTAGCGAGGGTGTCAGGTAGTTTATTGGCTTTGCCTGTTATGCGGAGGAAACTAAATCTGTTTAATTTTAATCACCATTTAACCCTTCTGGATTGTCTAGTGGTTATGACCCTTTGCAAAACAATATCTGCAGGGAATAATGATCTGAATTGAATGAACCAACAAGTATTCATGGGTTTTCAGGATCAAAAGAATTAACAACAGCTCTTGATCGGAGGTGTAATAGCTCCCCCCTCCCCCCCCCCCCCCAAGGTGTTGTTCTCTGCCCTCCTCATTGTGCGGTCAGATTATGGTGTTAATCATTATGCTACTAACATCTGTCGTCACAATGGAGGGACGATAAAATCTTGGATATGTGGTTGTTCGTTATAGCAGCTTTCAGTAGCTTAACAGCATTTTCTTTTACAACCCCAGTTTATTTCTTTTAGCTTCATTATTTCATCGAAAGGTCTTACTATTTCTTCAAAATTTCTTATAAACTTCCAGTAACATCCAGTGAGCCCTAAAATACTAGCCACTTAGTTGGGGTTACTCTTCCTGGGATTCTCCAAGATTGCTTGTACATTAATGGGGTAGGGTTGAATACCCTCTAAGCTGAAATTCTACTCCTCTACGGTAAATCAGATCTCGTTAAGTCGATTTTCATGCCTTCACAGCGCAACGCTTCAAAAACTATAGTTATACTTCAAGCATGTTCTTTGGCTATTTTGCTTGTTATTATAATGTCGTCAAGAAAAACAAGAATATTTTGAGCAATCAAGTGAGATAATACTGCTGTTATGAATCAGGAAAAGTGAATAGAGACATTTTTTCAAATAGAGGGGAAGTAAATTAAATTGAAATAAACAATGATTTTCTATAAAAGCCGTTTTATTTTTTCTTTATCCTCTTGAATTGTAATTTAATGGTAGCCAGATTTCAAAACAATAGCTTCATAGTATTTGCCGTCCTACACCTTTATGAGAAATTCTTTAGTCAATGGCAAAGGGTATCTTTATTATTAGCCCTAAATTTAATATAATTAACATAAACTCTTACTGATCAATCCTTTTAACTAATTGCAACAATTAAGGAAGCCTAGGTGATTTGCTTTTCCAGAAAATCTGCTGATCTAATAACTTTTTGGGAAGGATTGTGTGGGGGAGACCATCATACTTGTCAGTACCCATGAAAGCACAACCTTGCCTTTGTATAGTATCACAACTAACCCCATCAGTTGTTTCTCCCTTTCTCCATAGCACCTAACAATTCTGTCACTCATGCCCTCTGTAAGAAGTAGATGCCTATCTGCTAATGATTTAACAAAACCTCCTTTATCCTAAAAACATTCGATTGCCGGTATATCTAAGGTTGGCATTATGAAAAATCATGCAGAAACTTCGATCTCGCTTTGAACGGCTGCCGTGCCATATGGATGGTTTTCATGCGATGAATCCCTGATGTACCTATATCATTACATCGGTGCTTCTAGCTGTAGTAGGCTCGAGGTACGTACATGATCTAGGACAGAGAAACTTGTCCCTGTCTATTATTAGTAATAATTCCTTACCTTTGATTATCATAAGCACAGCCATGTAGGGTCATGAGATGGACCCATGATCTCACTCAAGAGACCATCACACCAACTAGTCATCCCCACCCTCAGTACGCCATGGATGAGGCCTCAGATCCTCGGAGGTACCTATGTGTCCAGAAAAGGTAGCCCTGCTTCATTTATAAGGTCTGGGATCCTTGTTCTACTCACTGGGTCTGTGGTCCTTGCTGACTCATGAATTGTTGTTGCTATGAAATGAAGCAATAAGGCTCTACCCCTCCTCTGCCCATCAGCCACTGCTCTCTTTCCAACAGAAACTGTTCGGGGTACTGTAAAGGGTAGCTCCATCCCTTTGCCTAACTCGATTTTGTCAGGCATACCAAGGAGAGGTGATTGTTGACCTGGCTGGAGCAGCAGCAGTAGAACTAAAAAGCATGGCCCTCTACGCATAGATGTACCTCATTCCTTCACTGCCCGCACTTGTTAAGATCTCCCCCTGCTTGCTGACCACTAAAGGCCGATTCACATGACCCGTTTTCTTTCCGACAGGCTGGCCGTCAGTTAAGCGGCGTCTAGCTTTCTTACGTGTATACAAGTGCAACTGTTCACACGACTCGTTAGGCAGACGGTGGCCCTCGGACGTCAGCTGTCCGAGTCGGCTTGGCTTTCTTTCCAAGAAACCTCGTTTGGTTTGACGGCCGTTAGCCCTCCGTCGCAACCAACGGGTGGACGATGTTTTGTGTGAATGAGGACCTGTATCGTACCCGTTCGTTTCGTGGCCTACAACCCCGACTTTTCCTCATAGTATATAGTCATAGAAATTTGTTATTTTGTTGTTAACACCATGTATGAGAGGTTAATTGAACCTTTTCAAGGGTATTAGGAGATGTTTGACATGGCAAACAAGATGTATAGAAATAATTTACATAAATAAAAGATATGGAAAATGACTGGAGAGGCATTAAATAAAACAGGTGAATTTGTCATAATCTTAATATTCTTGGCATGTGCATAAAGTATAATGAAATTGCATAACTTATTTTATCAACACAGTTATCAACCAACATCTTATAGTATCAAAATTATCGTAATTTACTCGGTGTTCACGTGACAGATTTTAAGTATACAATGAAAACCGCGCACTGGTAAACGGATACGGAACGCCTCATGTGAATGTACAGCATTTCGACGGAGGTTAGCCACCACCCAGCCTGTCGGAAAGAAAACGGGTCATGTGAATCGGCCTTAATTCTTCTTCCTGAGATTGGGGATTGTCACCATTTGATTCTCCTTGTTTTCCTAATTCTGTATCTATAATACTTTACATGATCAGAATGATGACGGGTAACATATGGCTGATATCAAACAGATACCTGCACAATGGAAGGAATAACACATAAAATGTGTTTATGGGGAATGCCTTGTTATCAAATTTGTGTAGCTTGCTTCTCTTCCTTGAGAAGCCATCACAATTTCTATATATATGGTCGTGAAGCTGAGAACAGTCTCTCCCTTTTTTAATTCTAGTTTGATAGTTCTGCTTCATATTGCCCTTTCTTGTGTTACACCAATATGGTTGATTATATGCCGGTTCTTCTACCAATAACTGAAAGAGCAGTAATTTTTTTTTCTGGACTTCCAAGCATGATGACAATGGAGTTTCTTGGGAAGAATTTAATTGACGGAAACCCTTCTCTTTGATGTTGGATATCAAATGGTCTGATTGTCAGCTGTACATCAGGAAGTTTCCTAACCACGATATTTTTCGTCTATACCATCGCCTCTGTGTGTTTTCATCCTTATTATTATTATTATTATTATTATTATTATTATTATTATTATTATTATTATTATTATTATTATTATTACTAGCTAAACTAAAACCCTAGTTGGAAATGAAAGATGCTATAAGCACAAGGGCTCAAACAGGGAAAAATATCCCAGTAAGGAAAGGATGTAAGTTAATAAATAAACGATATGAGATATATCGAATAAGTAAAATAAAATATTTTATAAAGAGCAACATCAAAACAGATATTCCCTCTATAAACTATAAAAATCCTTAGGTCAGCCCGTTCAACATCCAAACATTTGCTGGAAGTAAGAACATTTGAGGTTCTTCCAATTCAAATACCCAGTTAGGAAAATCATTCCACAATTTGGTGGCAGCTGGAATAAAACTAATAGAATACTGTGTAGTACTGAGATTCATGATGGAGAAGGCCGGACTATTGAAATTAACTGCATGCCTAGCATTATAAGCAGGATAGAACTGTCTGTAGAGATCTGAATGTAAAGGATGACTAGAATTAGGAAAATCTTATGCAACATAAATAAAGAACTAATTTAACGGAGGCTGCTTAAGATTAGTATTTAGATCAGGAATAAGAGATGTAATATACTGTAATTTCCTGTCCAACAAATTAAGATGATAATCAGCAGCTTAAGATCAGGTAGGAGAACAATACTTTAAACAAGGTAAAAAAGGAAAATTAAAATAGTTCTTCAGAATAGATTGGTCATATAAAATAAGCAAATTTTTGGTGCAATTGGAGGAGAAACAGACGTAATGTGTTTCTCAAAACGAGATATGGTGTCAAGAATCACACATAAAGTTCTAAAAGAGACATACAGGGGTAAAGAAACAATATCAATACTGAGATGCGGATGACGCGGAGCCTGTGTCCATGAGCTACTTACTCTACCACCCGTGTGTCACACAATCGTACATAGTAATGACATTTCTCTTTTTTGTATATATTATCCTTTGTATCTTTACTCTCCCCTCACACTGACAGCAACTTGCATCAAACTCTCTGCCTATTTCTCATTGTTAACTGTTAACAGAACTGGTTGTCGGTTGGACAAGAAACAGCATGTTGTATTTTGTGACCTTCTTGCCGAGACCTAGTTTGTATATATACTCGATGTGACTATGATAGAGTAGACAGTTGCTTTCATCTCACCTTTGAGTCATAACCTACTCTCGGCCTGTCACATTCGTGACCACGGAACTCGACTCAAACCTCCCGTCTTCCTCCCCCCCTCACTGTTACTGTGGATACCCCATTGAAACTTTTGTTGTTTGTCAGTGGAGAGGCGTTTGATTAGTTTCAGTTCTGCATCAAGGCCGTGACTCTCTCAACCACCAAAGCAGATTATGTTTGCGCGGTGATACCCGAAGACACCTTCCAGGAAATCTCAAACTGGCTTTGCGAACAAGGAGACACCCCAATAGCATTTGAAGACCTCAAAACATACTTTCTGCAGCAGTTCTGGCCGTCACCAGCCACCCGTATAGAAAAGTTTTTTCAGCTTTCTCAACAACCGTTGGGGGACCAAAGTGCTTCGCTTGCCCTCAGGGAAATGACCAATATCGCTCTCCTGCAACCTGCCACAGACGTGTCTCCTTGTGAGGTGAACCTACTTTGCGCCCTTTGGGTACGCCATTTATCCAAACCTGTACGCGCTGCCATACCCGATGTCGATAGTTTACACACAAAGGACTTGATGACCAAAGCTGACACCCTCATGGACAGTACCTTCACAACCTTCAAAACCTCCATCAACACCTCCACTCCTGACGATGAGCACACCTATTCAACGTTAACGGAAGCTGACGTGAATGCCGTAGGATACACACGCCTACCCCATGACGTACCGAAGAGGTGACAAAGCAACCCATCACTCACCACTCGGTCATGCTCCAACCAACGACTTCTACAGCCACTTTCTGCCGCTCATCGGCCGCAGTTTTGCTACTACCACTCCAGATTCAGGGCCGCCACTAAGAAATGTGACAAGGATTATCAAAGGCCAAAAAACGTATAAGTAGGGAATCACTCGTGGCGGTGGCCTCCCGTGTTTCTAATCTTTTCTTTTTACATGATGCAGGAACGGGCGTGCGATTTTTGATAGACACGTATGCTTGTCATTCTCTTTTGTCAAGGGAACTCTTCAGGACATGACGTAGTCTATCTAAGTCTGTGGACGTCCGCCTGGTAGCTGCCAAAGGATCTGCAATACCCACCTACAGTTATGAAAACCTCACATTATCGTTTAGAAAGGGCAAGTTTAACTGAAAGTTTCTCGTTGCTGACATCACATCGCCAATCCTAGGTGCGGATTTCTTTTCTCATTTTCACCTTCTGGTCGATGTCCCCCACCGACGATTGGTTAACGCGGACTCGTACTTGTTGACACCTCTTTAACGAGCCACCTCCAACCTCGCTCTCCACATCAGTGCACCCACGAATGCCTACAACGACCTCCTCACGTCATACCCGAAAGTTTTACGTCCAAAACTTCGCCGAACGCCCACAGCTCCTGCCAAATATGTTATTTATTACCATATCAAGATGACGGGACCCCCAGTCTTTGCCAAGTTCAAACGTTTGGCACCGGATCGATTGGCAGTCGCTAAACAGACGTTCGTCAAAATGGAAGAAATTTGCCATTGCCAAAAGATCTCCAGCCCATGGTCGTCACCCTTACACATAGTCCTGAAGAAAGATGGCGCCCTCCATCTGTGTGGGGATGACAGGCACCTGAACATGAATACAGAACCGGATCACTACCCCCTCCCAAACATCGCCTCCTACCTGCAAAAAGCAAAGGTTTTCTCCATGCTTGACCTCCTGAAGGGGTATTATCAGGTGCCTATGAACCCAAAAGACATCCCCAAGACCGCCATCACCATTCCCTTCGGTATATACACTTTCAAGTACTCCTATTTTGGCCTTCTTATGTTACATGGACGACATACTTGTGTTCTCCTCCTCAAAAGAGGAACACCTCCGTAACCTGCGTATATTGCTCGACTGCCTACAACAAAACGGCCTTGTAGTCCGGTATGACAAGTGTACCTTTGGAGCCAACGATGAGTCATTCTTAGGGCAACGCATCACTCCTGAAGGATTCCATCCCTTCCCTGAGAAGGTAGCAGCCGTTCAGAACTTCCCCACGCCCTCGACCATCAAAGCACTGTAGGAATTCTTGGGCTCGATCAACTATTATTACCATTTTCTGCCAGCCATTGCCACCACTCCTGATCCTCTCTATACCTCCCTCAAGGGAAAGCCAAAAGACCTGAAGTGGGGTACTTTCAAGAAGCGACCTTCTGCAATGATAAGTATACCCTATCAACCGCTGCTGCTCTCACTTTTTCCGTCCCACGTGCCCCTCTCCTTCTCTCCACCGATGCCAGAAACGTCGCTGTTAGTGCAGTACTCGAACAGGTGCTCAACAGTTGGCCCCACCCGATAGCCTTCTTCAGCAGAAAACTGTCCAAGGCAGATTCGGGTTATTCTACTTTCGATCGCGAATTGGTGCTGGTACACTTGGCTGTCCGTCACTTTCATCAATTTTTAGAAGGTATGCCCTTCGTCATTGGCACAGACCACATGCGTCTCGTGCACACCTTCTCTTGACAGTCTGACGCCTAGTCCGCTCGTCAACGCCGACATCTCTCCGCCGTGGCTGAATACAATAGCCCCCTTCAACACATCCCTGGGAAAATGTATCTCGTTGTCGATGCCCTGTCAAGAAACATGTTGGTCACCGTTCAGCTGGGATTAGATTACAATGCCTTGGCTGAAGCCCAACGACAGGATCCAGATTATCAAGCATGAAGGACATCCTGTACATCCTTCCGTTGGGAAGACATCCCCTCGAGGACTCAAACACTACAATCCTCTGTGACGACAGTACTGGTAGACAGTGACCGTGGATTCCTGCTCCAAGGCGCCGACAGGTGTTTGATTTCTTTTACGGCCTTTCACATTCCTCACACCGTTCAACAGCACAGCTGCTGAAGACAAAGCTCATTTGGCACGGCATAAGTAAAGATGCTAAGGATTGTGCCCTCGCCTGTACTTCTTGCCAAACTTCCAAAGTACATCGACAAACGGATTCAGGAGTGGGCACCTTTCTTCAACCTGAGCGTTGTTTCACCCACATTCACGTCGACATCTTTACCTGTTTACCATCATCAACCGCTCCACTCGTTGGCCTGAAGCCATTCCCATGGAAACTTTAACGTCCGCCTCATGTACATCTGCCTTACTCTCAGGATGGATTGCAAGTTTTGGTATCCCTGAGCATATTACTTGTGATGGAGGTACCACTTTCACCTCTAAATTGTGGACATCATTAGCGAACCTTCTGGGCATCACCCTACATCACACAACTGCCTACAACCCCGCTGCGAATGGAATGGTTGAACGTTTGCATCGCACCCTCAACGCAGCTTTGATGTCCCGCTGCAAGGACTCCAACTGGTTTACTCAGCTTACCTGGGCCGTCTTTTGACTACGGACCCCTCCTAAAGACGCCCTGGACGTCTTGGCAGGTGAAATGGTGTATGGCGACCCATTTGTCGTCCCTGCCGAATTTTTTCCTTCTGAAACCTCCTCCAACGATCTCCAGAGCATACGTTACGTCGTGGGAAAATTAACTCCATGCTGCCCGACTTATAAGCCACCAGCAAAGCATCACATACCGACAGACATACAGTCTGCAACGTAAAACTTCCTACGCAACGACACTAGCAAGCCACCGCTGACGCTCCCTGACACGGGCCCTTTCCTTGTGATTCGACGCAATCTGAAAGCATTCCTACTAAACATTCGTGGCAAAGAAGACTGGGTCTCCATTGATCGTCTAAAATCTGCTCATCTCGTGCTAGATGACCCACCTACAGATCAGGATGCCCTATTTAACATGTACAGCATGTCAAATCTAGGCGGAGAGCCATGTACCACCCGCGTGTGACACGATCGTACATAGTAACGACATTTCTCTCTTTTGTATATATTATCCTTTGTATCTTTGCTTTCCCCCCGCACTTACAGCAACTTGTATTAACTTGTCTGCCTACTTCAATGTTAACTGTTAAAAGAACCGGATGCTGGTTGGACAAGAAATAGCATGTTTGTATTTTGTGACCTTATTACCGGGACCTAGTGTCTATGTATAATCGATGTGTCTGTAAAAAAGCTACTCAATTACATTCATCTCTCCTTGGACTCACAACCTACTCATAGCCCGTCACAGTACAATGGACAAAATCATGAATTATCACTACTATATATATGAATATATATATATATATATATATATATATATATATATATATATATATATATATATATATATATATATATATATATATATATATATATATATATATATATATATATATATATATATATATATATATATATATATATATATATATATATATATATATATATATATATATATATATATGTGTATGTATATATATATATATACATACATATATATAAATATATATATATATATATATATATATATATATATATATATATATATATATATATATATATATATATATATATATATATATATATATATATATATATATATATATATATATATATATATATATATATATATATATATATATATATATATATATATATATATATATATATTTATATATATGTAATGTATATATACATACATATATATATATATATATATATATATATATATATATATATATATATATATGTATATATATATATATATATATATATATATATATATATATATATATATATATATATATATATTATATATATATATATATATACATATATATATATATATATATATATATATATATATATATATATATATATATATATATATATATATATATATATATATATATTATATATGTGTGTGTGTGTGTGTGTGTAAATATATATACAACATATATAAATATATATATACATATATATATATATATATATATATATCTCCGGATATATATATATATATATATATATATATATATATATATATATATATATGTATAAATACATACATATATATATATATATGTATATATATATATATATATATATATATATATATATATATATATATATATATATATATATATATATATATATATATATATATATATATATATATATATATATATATATTTATATATATATATATATATATATATATATATATATATATATATATATATATATATATATATATATATATATATATATATATATATATTTATATATGTATATATACATTACATATATATATATATATATATATATATATATATATATATATATATATATATATATATATATATATGTACATATATATATATATATATATATATATATATATATATATATATATATATATATATATATATATATATATATATATATATATATATACAAATTGCATACATGGTACAATGATTATCTGCACGCTGGGTTTTTTAATTAAATAGAGATTTCATTAAAGAATTGAATGCGAACCGAATCATGAGATGGTCCATGGACAAATTCATAATCTGATTTTAAATTAAAGATCTGATATGTGACCTTTACTCATAGTAATTTGTCGCAGAAATCGTGCATATTTGAAATTCAAGGATTATTCACCCATGCCTACTTCCTTCTATCAAAGCCTTCTCATCATCCTTGATATGAGAAATACCCAGAATTCTGAGTTCTTTGCCTCGGAAATTCAATGCTTCTACGCCTTTCCATCGGGCTTCTTTTTTAAAGCAATTCTATTATTCCGGTATTTTCAGATTTTATTTGAAGCGATTAATGATATTCTTGTTATTTGTGTGTTAAAAAACTTTTTAAGGATTACAATAATAAGATATGACTCATAATGTCTAAATTCATTGAAAAGAAAACGAGATAACAAATCACTAATCCCTTGAATTATTTTTATGGCGAAAAGTCTCTTTGTTATACCGTTCCAGAATTAAAATTGTCCTCAGAATATTGAAATGTTATTCCCATTACGTTTAATACGAAGATTACGTGACGCCTTGAATTAGAACCCGAAGCCTCTCATTCCCCAAATCAAATTTCCTGCCGGGGAATGTGCTTGCACTTAACTGCACGTCATTCTCAGTCATTAAAGATGAAAGCACCGGGCAAAATGGCCTATTCCTTTCTCAAAGGAGAGGTGAAATTATTTTGAGAGTGAGAATTATGAAAAGGAGAAATTCAGGAATTTTCAGATTACGCTGACTGGTGGGAGAATTTAAGGATTGGCTAAATCACATTAAATCTGGTAGATTTTAAATTCGATAGTTCCATACCATGAGACATATTACCCGAATCATAACCATTTTTTAAATACATGAAAATCATATTTACATAGTAAAGACCGGTTAGAAAGGATTTTTTTCCTCAAATGAAAAGTAGAATTAGAGATAGGCTAAGTTAAACAAAGTTAGAAAGTTGGTTAGAAGTTCTAAAGAAGACACAAAGAAAATTGGCTTGAC
The DNA here is from genome assembly GCF_036898095.1 of Palaemon carinicauda. Lineage (NCBI taxonomy): Eukaryota > Metazoa > Arthropoda > Malacostraca > Decapoda > Palaemonidae > Palaemon > Palaemon carinicauda. Next base: position 4,960,136 of record NC_090728.1, read on the forward strand.
AAACAGGCGACTGATGGGAACTATTCATTGAGGAACAATCATTGTTCCTCAGAGGAGTCAATTGATCTTTTTTTTTCATCACTTATCGTGTTCAGACTATACAACGATCACTCTATGTTGACATCTGCTGACATGTCGATTAAATTTTTAATTTCTGATCTAGATATTAATCTCTGGCACCGTTGTTCATTTAGTTCATTATGCATGTTGAATAAGATCCTTTATAATTCTGACCATACTTTGCATTCAGTTCTTCTCATACATTTCCATCCTGTTCGTAATACTAGGTATGCAAATAATTTTAATAGTCAGGCCTTCTCCATTATGAGGCTCATTACTACTTAGTACTCTAAAAGTTTTATCCCAGCTGTGACCAAGTTGTGGAATTATCTTCCTAATCAGGTAGATGAATCAGTAGAACTTCAAAAGATTAAACTTGCAGCAAATATTTTTATGTTGAACTGGCTTACATAAGTCCTTTTATAGTTTATATACCAAATATCTGTTTTAATGCTGTGAAAGTTTTTGAAATATTTTGTTTTAATTTTTATACTTATATCGTTTATTTATTTCTTTATTTTCTTTTCTAACTGGGCTATTTTTCGCTATTGGAGCCCTTGGGCTTATAGCATCTTGCCTTCCCAACTAGGATTGTAGCTTAGCTAGTAATAATAATAATAATAATAATAATAATAATAATAATAATAATAATAATAATAATAATATTTTGCCAAATGTATTTGATATAATTACGAGCTTTAAGACATTCGAAATACTCTCCAAGTGCTTAACCGTGAGGATTTTTAAGAAATGTATCTGAATATTACCATACCGCATGAGGCCAAATTTACTATGTAGCCTCTGTTTTTAAGAAATTAGAGTAATTAAGTGAAAAGTTTTGTTGTTGTGTGCACATATGTGAAGTCAGGCAAGTAAAATGCATTGCTACTGTAACGCCGTAATGGTTGTAAGTAATATTATATGCAACCTCAAGAGAGCAAATGGCTGGGGAGGAAAGTGCACTGTATCCCATTACAAAGGAGCGCCTCGGAAGTGTTGTGAACTCCTTATGAGAAAGAATGTCTACTAAGCGATGGATGAGTACTTTTCTCTTTGGGACATTGATATCCGCATAGGCCAGGTTACTCTATTTAATAACGACTGCTACGAGGATAGTAGTAAGCAATAAAAAAGTGCCTATGCATTGTGATCCAAATATAATGTGTTCCAAATACTTTACGAGTTGGACTTCGGACGCAGATGAACTGAAGCTTAAATGACAGATGATATCTTTCTCAGAGTTAATGGCAACTACTTCCATTTTTTTTTTTTTTTTTTATTCTTTATTTTATACTGGAGATGTAAATCGTATTATTCCACTTCTCTCGGTGGTATGAAGATAATCAAATGGAAGGATTTGTCTCCTCGAACA